>NC_056725.1:818769758-818772258 GCF_019279795.1 Protopterus annectens
CTTTGTATGAAAACCTCATCTAAAAGACCATCTATTTCCAACATTATAGAGTACAACGCCCCTTTTGGTATGTACCTCACAAGACATCTACAACAACTGGAAAGACCACAGAAATACCTCACTAAAGAGAACTAAGGCTGGGGTTCAGGGTTGGGTTCCAGATGCTCTTCCTTTTCAGTGTCTTAGGCCCTACCGAACGGTCTTCACTATCTGTGTGTATGTATGTATGTATGTATATGTGTATATATATATATATATATATATATATATATATATATATATATATATATATATGTATGTGTATATATATATATATATATATATATATATATATATGTATATATATGTATATATATATATATATATATATATATATATATATATATATATATATATATATATATATATATATAAAATACAAAAAAGGCAAAATGCAGCTGATATAAAAAGCAAAGTGACTGGATAACTCCAAAAAATAGCGTAACACTCTTTATTTCCGCTTTCGTCCGTGGACTTCATCAGAATACACCAACTCACCACATTGACTACTTAAATACAAATATAATTAACAAGCTGTAATTAATAAAAATTAACCAATTAAAACAATTCACTGCTTATAAAAAACAAATCAGTACAAAAATATATACTAATAGAACTACTTTATGAGATATGTAAACAAATCAAATCATTGCTTTTGTTTACTTTTAGTTTTTGATTTTTTAAAAAACATTTCATATTAATTGACTCATTAAGACCAGGTGAGTGGTCTGCCTTCAATTTTATTTGCCACTCAGCTTCCTTTTGTAGCAAAAAATTTTTAAAATCCCCTTCCCTCAAATCTTTGTAACACACTTCTAAAATGGAAAATAAAAATTTATGAAAGGCAGTACACATCTGCGAATGTTTAAAAAGGGCATTCTTATCATCTTTAATTTTAATGCTGTATAAATGCTCTCTAATACGTATTCTTAGTTCTCTAGTTGTCATGCCCACATAAAATGCAGGACATGAAGAACAAAGAGCTATATAAACTATACCTGCACTCCGACAATTGACATAGCTTGGAACTGCAAAAATCAATTCTGAAGTAGAAACTGAAATGTAAGGGCCAACAGATATATATCTGCACATGTTGCAATCATTGCAACAGTGCATGCCCTTTTTAACTGTATTAATATTTGAACTACCAACATTGCTGTGTCCCAAAATATTCTTTAAACTATTATCATTTCTCTGAACAAATACTGGTTTTTCCCCTAGAATGCCATACATTTCTGCGTTGCCTCTAATGACTCGCCAATTTTTTGAAATAATACTCTTAATTTGCTTACTATCTGAATTCATACCAAGTGTACAAACCATGTTATTTGGCAAAATATTTCTTGTATTAGTACCACCTAGGATAATTTCATCACTGAATAAGTTTAATAATGGTGGAAAATCAGTTTGACGTCTTTTAAAAATATCATTGGCTATTAGCTCTAACTGTGTTATAGGATAACCTCTATTCGAAAATAAAGAGTTAATAAAGTGAAACTCATCAATGACATCAGATTCCTTTGATGTCATCCGACTAGCTCTGATAAGCTGTCCTTTAGGAATATTAGAAATGATATGTGTCGGATGTCCACTTTTATAATGGAGATAACCATTATTAAATGTTTTCTTTCTATGAATGGTACTGTGGATCCTCATCTCATCAGGGTCCCATCTTAAGTAAACATCCAAAAAATCAACTCTACTGCCCTTACTACCAATGACAAACTTGATATAAGTAGATAAAGAATTAATATAACTCAAAAATATGTCATTATTGATGTCACTTTGGTCTAAAATAAAAAATAAATCGTCAATAAAACGACAAGCAAATACAATATTAAATTTTTTCATAAGCACTGGCATAAATTGCTGTTCCCACATTGCCATAACAACATTTGCATATGCAGGAGCAGCCGGTGAACCCATGGCTGCTCCTTTACTTTGTCTATAATAAGTTTTATTAAACAGAAAAAAATTATTTTCTAAAATTATTTCTAAAAACCTGCAAATTAAAGAAATAGTATTTGTAGAAAAACCATTGTAATGTTTCGACAAAAACTCCTGTACTGCCTCTATACCTTGATCTTGAGGAATACAGGTATATAATGACACCACATCTACTGTAAGCATTGAATGTTTGTTGGGGTCAAAACTAAATGTGGAAAGAAATACATTCAATTTAGTTAAAAAATGCCAGGAGTCTCGTAAATATGATTTTTCATTACAAATAGTAGGCCCCAATAAAGCATCAATGACCAATGCCAAACCTTCAGTTATTGACTGAGACGAAGATACAATAGGTCTAAAAGGGGGATTGACCAGGGATTTATGGGATTTAGGAATCCCAAAAAAAACCCCAATACGCGGTTGATCCATGACACAAAATTCATATAATTCATGACTTATATCACCTTCCCTTAAAGCTTCATACAAATAAGAATGTATGATGCGTTGGCGTTTA
>NC_056725.1:818774758-818779758 GCF_019279795.1 Protopterus annectens
ATATATATATATATATATATATATATATATATGTATGTATATATATATATTTATTTATTTATTTATTTCAGTTTGATGACCGGGGAGGTCCACTGGGCTCAGGAGCCCATTTTCAGTGAAGGCCGGGGGAGAAAAGCTCCACATTACAAAATGCACAGATAAAAAGAATAAAAAGAATAAAACAAAATACAAAATACAAAAAGATAAAAATAAACATAAGATTCAAGGTACAGATACATAAGGATGCAACCGTCAGTCTACATGGTATGAATGCTGGTAATTTTTGATACAGAGGTAATAAAAGGAATGGTGTTTACATAACATATTATTTATATCTTGAAATGGATGATTAAAAGATTACAAAGAGTCTGAGTCTAGTAATGGCAGAGTGGTAGAACAAGCATAGGTTTTTAGGGAGGGGAATAAAGGGAGAGCAAACTATTTACAGTATTTACATATATACACAGGACAACAGTAGCAATAAGTAGATATGAACAAGGTTGATAGTAGTAAGAAATTGAATAGCATTACTGTTAATATGTACAGTGAGGGGGCTAGGTGGGGAAAGTGCAGTTGCACTTCCACTTAGAAAACAGGTAGGAATGGAGTAATTTTTTTGAAATTATTAGGATTTTCAATCAATCTTGAAGAAGGAGAGAGAGAGTTCCACTTTTTGGCTAAGGAAAAGAAAGGAGGTGCTGCCGGAGGTCGTTTTGGTTTGTGGACATTGAGTAGGTTTAGGTGGGCTGAGCAAGTGGCCTATTAGGGGTATATGGTTGAAGGATGTTGGATAGTGCAGGACATTTAGAGGGTTAAATAATAGCCTGTGGGCAGTGGTTAGTTGGAGGTAGTCTAGAAGGTTGGGGAGTTCTAGCCAGTTTAGTGACTGGAGGGCAGAGCAATGATGGGAGGAGTGTTTGGCTTTGGTGGTGAATTTAGAAATTTTGTTATAACAACTTTCCATTTTGAGGAGGTGGAGGTGGATAAGTTAGTTAATAGAGGGCACCATACATTAGTGAGGGAAGAAGATAGGTAGTGGCAAGCGTTTGTCTAGAAGCAGGAGAGAGATAGTGGAAGTTTCTGTATAACAGGCCAAGTTTTTGATGTGTTTTCTTAATGTTGAGTTGAACATGGATGTCAAATTTTAGGTTTTCATCGATAGTGACCCCAAGAAGTTTGGCATGGGGGACAATTTCTATGGTAGAATTTTTAAGGCTTCTAATTTTGAAGGTCTTTTTGTCAAGAGGGAAGGATTTTGTAGCAGGGAAGAGTAGTATTTTAGATTTGTTAGCATTTAGAGATAAGTGATTATGGAGCATCCAGTTCTCAGTGGCAGAGAAGGCATTTTGTGTGTGTGCTAGAAGTTCAGGGAGATTGGTGGCACAGCAGATTAAGGTGGAGTCGTCGGTGTATTGTACGATATCAGTATTTGGGATAGCAGAGTGGAAGTCATTGATGAAGATATTGAAAAGCATGGGGCCAAGAATGGAACCTTGGGGAACTCCAGTGGGGGTAGGAAGGAAGTTAGAGGTGCCTTTTCTCCATTTTACAGCTTGGGATCTGTTGGAAAGGTAACTTGAGAACCAGGATAATGTATTGTCAGAGAGGTTAAGGTTAGAGAGGTGACTAAGGAGATGAGTATGGGAGACAGTGTCAAAAGCCTTAGAGAGATCAAGTAGGACTGTTGAAACTATTTTGCCAGAGTCACGAGCATGATTGACTATATCAAGGAATGAAAGTAGAGCAGTTATAGTGCTATGGCCAGGACGGAAACCATGTTGAGTGTGAGAGAGGAGGTGGTTTTAGTAAGGAAAAGCATTAGTTGAACATGAGCATTTTCCAGTATTTTCGATACTGGGGAGAGGATGGCTATGGGACGAAAGTTTGAGGTATTATTGTTTATACCACCCTTATGAAGGGGTGTATAAAGGCAGTACGCCACAGCTTAGGGACATATGATTCCTGTATGGATCGATTGATTAGGATGCTAATGGGAGAGCGATTCCATCTGCAGCAATTTGTAAGAATTTAGATGGAATATTATCTGGGGCATTTGAGCAAGGTTTCAGTTTGCTGAGAAGTTGTTTTATATATGAGGTAGAGACTGGTTTGAGTTGAAAAGTGGTGGGAGGGTTGGGTTTAGAGGCTGGGGTAGAGTGACAGAACTGTGAGGATGGGTTAGTAGGGAAGGACGTATTTAGTTCAGCTATAGAATTAATAAAGAAGGAGTTGAACAGAGTAGCAATTTCTGTGTCGGATTTGGTAGTATCAGGGCAAGGATTATTTTTGGTGCCTGGGTTGAGAAGAGAATTAATGGACTTCCAAAATTGTTTGGGGTTATTAGAATGGTTGGCTTGGAGAGTCATGTAGTAGGATTGTTTGTCTTTGTATATAAGTCTTTTAGTAAGGTTGCGAAGTTGTTTATATTGAAGTAGGGTCTCAGGATGTTTATGATGCTGAGATAGTTTCCAGCATTTGTCTCTCTGTCGCATGAGTTTTTTGGTTTCTCTAGTTAACCATGGTGTGAATTTAGATTTGATTCTTATGGTTCGCGGAGGTGCTTGGGTGTTAAGTATATTTAGGAAGGTAGAGTTAAAAGTTTCAACGGCACTATCAAGTGGTAAAGACTTTAGATTATTCCAGTTAGTTTGTTTGAGGGTATTAGAGAAGGTAACAGGATTAAAGTGAGTAAGGTTTTGTGTATGTAGGTATTGATGCTGGAGGGGGGAAGACTGTGTTGCTCGGTGGATGAAGGCTGGCAGGTGGTCACTGAAAGAGTCGGGAAGGATTCCAGAGTCCAAGATATTATTAGGGTGGGTAGCTAAGATCCAGTCAAGTGTGGATCCTGGAGGATTGCTCTTGTTGGGTCTGGTAATAGAATTGGTTAATTGAGTAAAGTTGTAAAGATTGACGGTTATGGCTGAATTTGGGTTATTAACTTTGTTCCAATCGATATTGACATCCCCTAAAATATAGGTCTCTAGGTTAATATTAGTTGAGATCCACTGGAGGATTTCTTCAAGGGTGATAGCATTGTTACCTGGGGGAATATAGAGGGAGATGAAGCAGATACTTTTGTGAGTATTCATTTGTAGTAAACTTATAAGTAGTTCAGCGTTGTAAAACTGAGGAATAGGGTTTGGGTAAGGAGTAATGGGGAGTAAATTGGAGAATATCAAGGCTACTCCTCCACCTTTTCTGTTTAAGTGATCAGATCGAAGGGCTTGAAAACCAGGGGGAAGGATTTCAGAGTCAGATATAGTAGGTTTTAGCCAGGTCTCAGAGATGGCTACAATGTCAGGAAGGTTATGGCGAAGCCAGGCGTGGAATAGAGTAGATTTATTTCTTAGACTTTGGGCATTGAGAGTAACTATTTTTAGGCTTTTGAGATTGGTGGTTTTGCTACATTTTGGGAGGGAGAGATTGTTAGTAGTGCATTTTGGGAAGGAGAGATTGTTAGTAGTGCTAGGTCCAGGGTTTGGGTGGATATCGCCTGATTGGAGTAGGTGGAAGAAGAAGGAAAATAGTAGGCTATTTAGTTTGCCTTTTGACTCTTGTGTGCAGTAGATTAGAACTTTGGGAGAGTAGTATATTGTAGAGATGGGTAGGATCTTTGGTGTGAAGTAGTGGAGAGGATTATGCTGTAATAGAGAGGATGATATGTTATGGAAGTGAGTTGTGGAGTGGTTAGAATTTGGAATGGAAGTTGAGAGGTGTGACCAAAAAGAATGGGGAAGAGAAGAGGAGGTATAGGAGGAAGTAAGGTGCAGTGGAATTAGAATTAAAAGCGTGATAAAGGGGATTCGAAGAGTGAGAAGGAGTGGAGAGTACATATTGTGAGTGGGTAGAGAAAGAAAGATGAGGAAAAATGGATGGAAACGTAGGGTGAGAGAAAGAGACAGAGAGTAGGGAAGTAACTGTGGTGTAATTAGTGTAGGGAGTGGTTTTACTAAGTGGGAGGATAGGAGGATGTAATTAAAGGGAGTGGCCTATAATTGATGGGAGGAGAGGAGAATGGCGGGAAGGCTAGTGATTGGTGTGGATAGAGAGGGGAGGGTTTAACTGGAGTAATAAATGTAGGGGGAGGGGGGGTGGGGGGGATTTGGGGGTAGGGTAGGGAGGAGTGAGCCCGCTTAACGGAGCGGTAGAGACAAAAGAGTAGAACAGCTCAGGATGAACAATCAGTGGATTGCAGACTGCTCAGGTAAGAGAAAGTGCAGGTGAGTAAAGAATAATAAAGTGAGGTAGTACTGTTCGGAGAAGGAAAGAGGTGATTACAGAAGAGCAAAAGATATATGAAGAAAGGATGGGGCAAGGTATGGGCAGCAGAATGTTTTAAAGAAATGTATAGGATAGCAGGAGCAGGTTATAGACAACAAAACTTAGGTGATGCAAATTATAGGATAGCAAGATAGGAAAGTGGGTTGGAGTAATTTGAAATTGGACCACTGAGTACAGAGGAGGGTATGGCTGCTGGCAGTCCTGGCTAAAAACTAACAATTATAAGCTACAAGACATAATAATCTTAAATGTCAGCTTGTCTGCCAGGTTTAGGTGAACACATACTTTCTTTCTTCCTTTCTTGGAAGAGCTCAGAGGTGAGACCGCAGGTAAAATGGAAGGGTCCAGAGATTCCAGATATCCAAATTTTCAGCATCTAGTGGAAGGAGGGCAAGTTTCTTTCTTCCTTTCTTGGAAGAGCTCAGAGGTGAGACCGCAGGTAAAATGGAAGGGTCCAGAGATTCCAGATATCCAAATTTTCAGCCTCTAGTGGAAGGAGGGCAAGTTTCTTTCTTCCTTTCTTGGAAGAGCTCAGAGGTGAGACCGCAGGTAAAATGGAAGGGTCCAGAGATTCCAGATATCCAAATTTTCAGCCTCTAGTGGAAGGAGGGCAAGTTTCTTTCTTCCTTTCTTGGAAGAGCTCAGAGGTGAGACCGCAGGTAAAATGGAAGGGTCCAGAGATTCCAGATATCCAAATTTTCAGCCTCTAGTGGAAGGAG
>NC_056725.1:819409758-819666981 GCF_019279795.1 Protopterus annectens
TAGGAACTTCATTTGTCAGCAACCTTTGGGACAGAGTCCCCAGCTACCTAAATCTTGGGTGGCCTTCATGGAAGGATATTCCGGAGCACAGCAGAGCCAAAGGACGCTCTATCTCGGGAGACAACATCTATTTTATAGTGGCTGATAAAGGTGTGAGATGAAGCCCAAGTGGCTGCGGAACAAATGTCATCCAAGGGAACCCTTGCTTGAAAGGCCGCCGATGTGGCAACGGCCCTAGTAGAATGAGCATGGACTCCTTGAGGTGCAGGCCTTCCCGAGCTCTGATATGCTAAGAGGATACAACTCGAGATCCATCGAGAAAGAGAAACTTTAGAAACTGGCTTACCGAAGTTACTTTTGGCAAAGGAGATAAACAACTGATCGGATTGCCTATGGTCAGCAGTTCTATGAATATAAAAACGTAGCTGTCTGTGTACGTCTAAGGAATGCAGCATGTACTCTCCTTTGTTTTGAAAGTTGGGGAAAAACACTGGGAGACTGATAGATTGATTAATGTTCGCTTCTGAAGATACCTTGGGTAGGAAGGACGGATTGATCCTGAGGTAAACTCTATCTGGGTGAAAGACCAAATATGGTGGTTCGACACAAAGAGCTTGCAATTCCGACACTCTTTTGGCTGAAGTTATGGCCACCAAAAAGGCTGTCTTCCAAGAAAGAAATTTAAGATCAACCGTGGCCGCCAGTTCAAAAGGGGGACCAGTCAAGGCCTGTAAGACTAGGGATAAATCCCATGGAGGTACCACCTCTTTGACTGGAGGCCTAAGGAGGAAGGTCTTACACAGTTTGGAAGTGATAAGAGGGCCAGACTCTTGCCCCACGTGATAGTATGAGATTTCTGCAAGTTGTACCTTGACTGTGGAAGAACTAGCCCCCTGGTGAAAGAGAGAGGTTAGAAAATCTAGAACCGATGCTATTGGGGCCATAAAAGGGTCTAAACGACGGTGTTCTGCCCAGATGGAGAAGCATTTCCACTTACTCCGATAAACCCTCCTGGTGGAAGGCTTGTGAGCTGCTACTAGAATGGTTTTGACAGGTGATGAGATCCCGGGAGTCCTTATGAGGAGAGGAACTGGAGCAACCAAGCCGTCAGCTTGAGGTTGGCCAGGTTCGGAGTCAGAAGATCGAGAGGGTGAGAAATGAGATCCGGGAGGGGATCCAGAATCCAAGGTGGATACACTAGGTGAGACCATAGGTAAGGGAACCACGTCTGACTAGGCCAGAATGGGGCAATGAGGATCATCTTGCTCCCCAACTGACTGGCTTTCTGCAATAATATCAGCATTAGGGGAAGAGGAGGGTAAGCATCAAGTAGACCGGGAGGCCAAGCATGAACTAGAGAGTCTCTCGGGGACTCCCCCGGAGGGGGATCAGAGCAAAGTAATTATTGCATTTGGTATTTGAAGGAGAGGCAAAAAGATCGCAACAAGGTCGCCCCCATCGGGCAAATACTTGCTCTGTAACTCGAGGGTTGAGACACCATTCGTAAGGAGTCAGGATAGTACGACTGAGCCTGTCCACTAGAAGGTTGGACCGTCCCGGAATGTGCGTTGCTATGGGAAAGCGGTTGGTGGAAATCGCCCATTCCCACACTCTCATGGCCTCGCGGCAAAGGGGGTAAGACCTGGTTCCCCCCTGTTTGTTGATGTACCAGACGACTGACATGTTGTCTGTCTGTACTGCAATCGTCCCTACCAGGAGAGAGCTGTGTAGTGCCTGCAACGTCAAAAGCACCGCCCTCATCTCTAGGACGTTGATATGCAAAGAGGTCTCTACGTCGTTCCACGTGCCTTGGACTGTCCTGCCAGAAAAATGCCCCCCACCCCAGGCGAGAAGCGTCCGTGGTCACTGTGTCGACTGGCGGTGGTAGTGAGAAGGGACGTCCCGTGTGGAGATTGGGGGACTGGAGCCACCACACGAGCGACCTTCTGCAAACCTTGCTTAAGGGAATGGGATGAGACAGGGGGTTGCGAGACAGGGACCATTGTACCTGGAGGGTCCACTACAGGACCCTCATGTTCAACCGGGCCAATGGCAGCAGAGGGATTGCAGCCTCCATAGATCCTAAAGCCCTAAGGACCAATTCCGCCGAAGGAGTTTGCAGTTGAAGGATGGTCTGCACGTGCAACATCAGGTTCCGAAGCCGATCTGGAGTCAAGAACGCAAGCATCTGTCTGGAATCCAGTCTCGCCCCTATAAAATCCAACACCTGTGTAGGGATCAGAGAGGATTTGGTCATGTTGATGGTTAACCCTAATAGTGGAGCCAGACTGAGGAAATAATCCCTGCATGAGCAAAGTAGATGCCTTGTTGGGGCAGTAAGGAGCCAGTCGTCCAGGTACGGAAAAAATTCCCTGGAGTCTCAGGTGGGCCGCTATTATCGCCAGGACTTTGGTGAACACCCTGGGGGCTGAGGTGAGGCCGAAGGAGAGGGCCCTGAATTGAAAGTGACTGGCTCCCAGCCGGAAGCGGAGAAACCTCCTGGAACGCCTGTCCACTAGAATGTGATAGTACGCATCCTTGAGGTCTATGGAGCACATCCAGCTGTCCTCCCGCAATAAGGGGAGGACGGATTGCAACGTGACCATTCGGAACTTTTCTTTGGGTACCACCAGGTTTAGGAGAGAGAGGTCGAGGATGGACCTCAAGTCCCCTGTCTTTTTTGGCACCAGAAAGAACCTGGAGTAAAACCCTGATCCGATTTGATCTGGGGGAACGGGCTGGATGGCTCTTTTTTGCAGAAGCTGCTGAATTTCTGCAGCAGCCACCTCCCTCTGACTGGGTGGTACGTTGGGGAGGCCTCTGATTCTGGGGGTTACGATAAAGGGAATTTGGTAACCTCTGGATATAATGCGAAGCACCCAGCGATCCGTTGTTATGGACTCCCACATTGCTAGGTGCCTTGAAAAACGCCGCCCGACTGCCTCCAGAGTGGAGCAGCCGGGCAACCCCTCAGGGGTTCTGCGTGGGCCTCTCAGAGAACGGTTCTCTGGACCCAAAATTCCTGGGAACCCCTCTGCCTCTGGGGCGGCGTCCTCCCTGTCCTCCTCTGCCACGAGAGGACTGGTTGTCCTGAGCAGACTGGGATTGATGCGATTTTCGGAACCACATCTTCTTCTGACCCTTTTGTTTCTTGGAAAAGGACCTCTGGGGCACAGAGAAGCGGACTCCGACGGCAGACAAAGCCTTCCCGTCTTTCTCACTCTGGACAAGAGTGTCGCGAACGGTTTTGCCGAACAGTGCAGAACCATCAAAAGGGGCATTCGCGAATGACGCCTTAAAGGGTTCCGAGAAGTCACAGTGACGGAGCCAGGCCTGTCTTCTCATGACGAGCCCGACTCCGCCTGCTCTAGCGGCTCCCTCCGTAGCATGAGACAAGAGCCGCATAGAAGTGTTAGAACTAGAGCAGAGGGTGGCCATTCGGGAGGAGTACAGATCCTTGTCTCCCTCTGGCATGGACCCTGGGGGGGAAGCAGCGTATTCCTTAATTAGATCCCCTTGCATCTGAATAACGTGTGCCATGTAGTTCAAGGCCCTCATAGAGAAGGTCGCTGAACTGAAGGCCCACTTCCCAAGACGGTCCATCGCGTGAGACTCCTTGCTCGGAGGATGAACCGTGGGGCTCTCCTGAACCAACTCTTTCTTGGTGGCTGCAGCCACCAACATGGCATCCACAGTGGTACCTCTGCTCCAGTGTGATCTCTCTGCAGGGGGGGGCTCAAAATTTTATCCGGGCGCTTGGGGATTGGCTCTAGGGTGTCCGGTTCCTTCCAAGCCCTAGTGGATATGAGATCCACCAAGGAGTCGGGTGGAGGGGACACCCAAGAGGTAGATGGTCCTGCCTCAAACGCCTCAAGGAATACGGACTCATCAGAGGAAGCCTTGGGGGCAGACCACCCACCCCTAATTTTGAGCATTTCCATGATGTCTCCGAAGGAGACATCCTCGGGGGGTGACCTAGGGGAGCCTTCCCCTTCATCTAAGTCCGTATCTTCGGAGAGACTCTCAGGGGTGTCTATGTGCCTCCTCTGGCACTTCGCCTTGTGAGGAACCTTCTCGGGGGGATGTCCAAGGAGTCCTCACGGGCTGTATCTTGTTCCACTGGAACTCCTAGAGGTGCTGAGGTAGGCTGCCCCGAGGGCCGGATGAGGGGAGCCAGGACCAGATGAGGAGGAGTGCGGGAGGGAGCCGAAGCCAGGACCGGAGGCCTGGAAGCACTCGACAGTGCCCTCTCCACCGCAGCGAATACCGAGGGGGAGCCGCTCTCTGACGGATCCGAGACCCGACTCCCACTCGGATCCGAAGCGGGGATCAGACCCGGCGCCAAGAACGTCGGATCCGAAGGACCAGTGTGCTCCGACCGGGATGGAGCCGAAAGCACACCGAATCCCTCGGATCCGAAGCTCGGCCCACGGCTCCGAGAGGTCGGATCCGACAAACTCGAGGGAGCCGTCGGAGCAGACGTGCCAAGCACGGTCGGCTCCGACCCACCCCCAGATCCAACGTGGCTCGGCTCCGAGCGCTCCGAACCCGGAATGTGGGTCGGAGAAGGAGCAATAGGGGCGAAAAAAGGGGTCGAGCTCCCCCCCGGAGGGGGGGGGGGGGGGCAAGAGCACTCCCATCTGCATCTGGGCCTGGATGAATCTCCTCAATATCCGGTCCATGTCCGCATCTGACATGCTAAAGGTGGACCTCAAGGAGGCCACCGAGGCCGACCTGGAGTGCCCCCTCGATGACCTCAACTGGGACTGGGTCACCTCTTCCTCGGGTCCCGGGGAGAAACAAGGGGATTGGATCCGAGGAGGAGGAGACCGAGAAGACTTGGATGGAGAAGCCCGCTTAGCGGGCGGGGCCGATGAAGAGTCCTCGGCCCGCCGCTTAAAGTGCTTCTCCCTCCGCTTCTCTTTCCTGGACTCCCTATCTTCCGGAGCCGAAGCAGGAGGTTGAGTCCCGGTCGGAGGAAGGGAGGCAGGAGTGACTGCTACCAGGTTGGGGGGGGGGGTAGCAGACACCGAAGTACCAGAGGCTGAAGCAGCGTCTGGGGGTAAAAGGCCCGCCAGAATCATCTTCGACCTCCGATCCTTAAGTGCCCTGGGGTTGAACGCCACGCAAATCACGCAACCCGAAGAGAGGTGTTCAACCCCAAGGCACCTAACGCACCGAGTGTGGCCATCAGCCGGTGAAAGCTTGTGACCACACTCGGTGCATTTACAAAAATGGCTTTAGGGGCCTCCGACATAACTAAAGTAAAGCACACTCACTAGGCCCCTACACTCAAGACACACACGCTACGACCAGCGGGGGCAGGGAGGAAAAAATTTAAATTAAAATTTAAGCTAAGTAAGCTAAAAGTAAGACGTTTTAGCGTTAAGGGTAAACCTAACTCACACACACAACCACTCAATAAGAATAAGAGGAAAAAAACTGTTTTCTCACAAAATCGCCAAGAGCTCTGGAATCTAGCTGTTGCTTGAAGAGCGGCAAACTAGATCTGGGGTCAGTCAGGGTAGGCAGCGGATTATGGGTAAAGGGAGGAGCTAGGAGCTCGGATCTATGCTGTGGTAGAAGCTGCCGGCTCGGATCCGAGATCGGATCCGTATCCCAAAGGTTGCTGACAAATGAAGTTCCTACTTCAGATGGTAGGGTTTGTCCTTAAAGATACCCTGTCCTGATGAAAAATTATAAAAAGGTTCCACTGCCATGCCTGTAGCTCTGAGACTCTTCGTGCTGAAGTTACTGCCAGGAGCAGAGCGGTTTTCCATGATAAAAATTTTAGATTAGCTGTATTGGCTGGCTCAAAAGGTGGTAGGGTCAGTTTTTCCAAAACGAAACTGAGGTCCCAAGTTGGTGTTGGCGCTCTCCGGGGCAGTCTTGTTTTTAGCAACTCTGAGGTACTGCTTTAGCAAGGGATGAGAGAATAAAGGAGGATCCTTGTTGTAATGAGCTGAAATGGCAGAGGCGTGGATCTTAATTGATGAGAAGGATAGGCCTCTGTCCAGCATCTCAGTTAAGTATTGTAAAATCTGATGAATGTTTGGAACAAGAGGGTCAAGGCTTTGAGCCTGGTTCCAGGTGCAAAATCTCTTCCATTTTTCTGAGTAAGCTTTCCTGGTGCTAAGCCTCCTGGCCTCCAAAATGACATCCATAACAGCTTTAGAGAGAGGTGTTGCCTGTTTGACTAATGTATCTGCCATGCAGCCAGGTTTAGGGTTTTGAGCTGACCGTGCAGAATCTGATTGTTTTGTTGAGTCAGAAGGTGTGGAATTTGAGGCAAAATCCATGGTGGGCCTTGAGCCAAGTTCCTTAAGATAGGGTACCAGTGCTGGCGGGGCCAGTCTGGCACAATCAGGATTATCTGTGGTTTTTCTTGTCTGGCTTTTAGGAGTACCTTTGAAAGGAGAGGCAGTGGCGGGAAGGCAAACTTTTAGGTTTTTCCAGCTGAACAAAAGAGCGTCCACTTTTCCATGCTTGTTTGTGATACGTCTTTGTGCAGAATTTTTGTAGTTGGCAATTCAGTGGGGAGGCAAAAAGATCTATGTCTGGGCATCCCCATTTTTGCGTTACCATGCTGAAGATTTGTGGAATCAATTTCCATTTGTGAGGGTCTATGATATTTCTGCTTAGATCGTCTGCCAGAGTATTTTTCTTTCCTGGCAGGAATTGTGCTTGCAGATGAACTTGATACGTTAGAGCTGTGTTCCACAAGGTCATGGCTTGCCTGCATACGGGATAAGAATGAGTGCCCCCTTGCTTGTTTATGTACCACATTACTGTGGTGTTCTGTCTTTAGTAATAATTTTCCTGGATGTAGAAGGTCCTTGAAAGCTGTTAGGGTATTTTGAACAGCCAACATCTCTTTTTGATTGATGTGAAGATGCATCTGGTCTGTGGTCCACTTGCCCTGAATGTATTTTCCTGCCATGTGTGCTCCCCAGGTGTAATCCGAAGCATCTGTTGTTAGAGTTTGCCTGGCTGTGGGTTGGGTAAAAGGCTGACCCTTGTTTAGGTGACATGCCTGTGCCCACCATCGAAACTCCTGTTGTCGGTAGGGAATCATTGGTATTACTGCTTCTAAACTGTGAGAGTGTTGAGTCCAAACACTTTTTAGGTACCATTGTAATTTCCTCATATGCAGTCTGGCATATGGTATTAGTAGTATGCAGGATGCCATGAATCCCAGGGCCTGCAGAATTTTTCTTGCAGGGAGATGGGACTTTTTTGCCAGTAATTGAAAATATTGAGTTAGTTGAACTTGTTTGTCTGGCGTGAGGTAAGCCATCTGGGCAGTTGTATTTAAGCTGGCACCCAGGAATATAATATGTTGCGAGGGCACTAGTTTTGACTTCTTTTCGTTTACTGTGTACCCTAGAGAAATTAGCAACCTTTTTACAAACGCCAGATGCTGTAGAAGAATGTCCTTTGTCTCTGCTTGAATGAGGCAGTCGTCCAGGTATGGATATATTTGAATTCCTTTTTGTCTGCAAAATGCAATTACTGGTGCCAGGCACTTTGTGAAGACCCTGGGTGCAGTAAATAAGCCAAAGGGCAGTGCAGTGCATTGTACCAGCTTTGAATCTGAGGTATCTTCTGCAATTTTGTCTGATAGGGACATGCAGGTATGCCTCTGAGGTCCAGAGTAACAAGCCAAGCCTTCTTGCCCAGCATGGGTAGAAGCTGCTGAAATGTCAACATTTTGAATTTCGGAATATCCAGGTAAGTATTCAGAATTGAAAAGTCTAGTATGTGCCTCCAGGCCTTCCCTTTCTGGGGACCAGGAAGAGTCTTGAATAAAAACCTTGCCCTTGTTTCTGTTGTGGTACTTTTTGAATAGCGCTCATGTCCATGAGGGCTGAAATTTGTTTTTGAGCCTCTGCCCGTTGATTTTGTGGCAAGTCTGGCATTCCTTTTAGCCTTGGTAAAGTATGAAAGTGGAACCTGTAACCTTGAGGCACAATATTCAGAACCCATTTGTCTTGGGTGATTGTTTGCCAGTTTTGAGAAAAAAGTGCTAGTTTTCCCCCTAAGGGGGCTTCCAAAAGGGATGTGCTTGGCGTACGAAGGGGAAAGTCATTGTGAATGTTTCCTGTAAGGTTGAGACTTGTCCTCATCTCCTTTTGGGGTTGAGGTGCCCCACTGTCATTGTCTGTTTGAGGCTTGGGGTTGAGATCTGCCTCTTGGGCGTCTGTATCTGCCTCTCTCTGGCCTGTCTGACACTGGAAAGGACCAATTCTTTGTTGGCCAATTTCTGCTAAACCGAGGTGGCTGTACCTGTAAGAAATCCTTGACTGTTTGCATAGATTTAGCTTTATCCGCCATTTTCTTTAACACCTCTTCTGCCTTAACACCACACAAGGTATCATGCTGTAAAGGAGCATCCAATAATTTTGCCTTAACACGATCAGGTAAACTCTGTTCTTTTAACCAAGCATGTCTTCGATTCACAGAAACTGTAACTGCGGCTCTACAAGAGGCCTCTAAAGAATCAAAACCACATTGCAGAGTATGTTTTCCCACCTGTTCAACTGCATGCAATAAATCCTGCATTTCTTTACAATCAGGAGCTTCTGAGATTGCAAGCATTTTCTGTTTTAACTGAGCCATTAGATATTGTTGGTACTTAAGCATGTGAAACTGGCAATTTAAAGCTCTTACTGCTAAAGTTGCAGAAGTGTATACTTTCTTCCCCCATCTATCCAAAGCTCTGGAATCTCTGTCAGAGGGTACTGGATTTTTTGCAATGGAAGCCTTAAACCCTTTTGGACCCTGGGAAATAGTTTCTGGATCAGCAGAAGGGTTTTTGTAAAGAAACTTGTGAGAGTCAGGGACTCTATAATACCTATCTGGCTTGGCTGGAGCAGGGGGCAAAGAAACAGGAGATAGGCTGGATTCAGAGAACACATCATCCACAATATCTAGCACAGGCGGAATAGCCAGGGGGCCTGTGCTGAGGCAGTAAGAGGAAATCCCTGAGCCTTTTCTTCGATTCTGAGTAATCCTGACTTTCCCAATGGAAATGCTCCCTCATGGTATGTAAAGTTTCCCCAAAAGAATAATCCTCAGGAGGAGAGGCTGAAGGGATAGATTCTTCAGCATCAGAATCCTCATAGGGGGGTAGAGAGTATCCCTGGTCTGAAAAGGAATCTGAGGAAATGGAAACCTGATCAGAGGAATTATAGTCTGTATCCTGCCTAGGCCTTTTCCCAGGAGGGTGATGGGAACCCCTGATTAGAGTAATGAGGTCTTCAGCCATTTTAAGCATCTGTTTCTTAGGCATGGAGGACTGCCCAGGAGAATGCTGTACTTGTTTCTTGGTCTTTAATGGTACCTTTGTCTTGGCTGTTGTTTAAATGTAAGTTGTGAAGGTCTGAAAACACCCTCAGAAGCCGATGCCTGCTCAGCGGCTCCGGACCCATCTGAGGGATTAGTTTCCATAGGCCCAATACCTTGAGTTTCCAGAGGCCTAGATGTCTCCACGTGGGAGTCGGAAGCGGCCTGTGGCTCTGAGGTAGCGGGTGTCAGGGGCTGCGAAAGCGCCTCACTGAGAACCGCCGAACAGCCTAGAAGAGGTTTCGCCATCTGTTTTGGACCTCGGATGCCTGTCTTTATCCTTGTCTTTGCGTTTTTTCGGTATTGAGGTCGTCGGTTGATCCGACGGCATAGTATAATTGAACCTTCGGCCAAAGTAGTGCAAAGCAAAATCAAAAAGTCTTTTTATAGTGCGTTTGTCAAATCTAGCACAAAACTGACAACTAGTGACGTTGTGATCAGGGCCTAGGCATGGAATACAGTAAGAGTGGAAGTCCTTATGAGATATTTGCTTCCCACAAGAAATACAATTGTTAACTTTTTCCGATATCGGTCTGAGGCAAGAAAAAAGTTTCCCCAACGGGGTACTTAGTTTTATTGAAGACTTCGGATCTGAAATTCGACTTCGAAAATCTCAGGAGTTGGCCAACTGGCACTTGCGAACTGCTTCTGCTTCGGGCACCACGTGGCAAGAAAGACTGAAAAAAATGATGTCAGATGCATCTTATATACCCCTGGCGCACTGACGTCAGGGAAGAAGCGACAGCAACCGACGCCAGACCAAGACTTTGGAACTCTGGCCGAATGCGGGACCGCCTGACGGCAGGATAACCCAAGTGTAATGACTGCAGCAGTGTAACACGATGAACATCTGTGGTGCTGTCTGTCTTTATCATCAGTTGTCCTGGATGAAGGTAGTCCTTGAAGGCTGTTCGTGCATTCTGTACAGCTAGCACCTCTTTCTGACTGATATTGTAGGTGCATTTGATTTGGACTCCATTTGCCCTGAATGCACCTTCCTGTCAGAGGAGCCACCCCAAGCATAGCACCTGCCCACCATAGGAACTCTAGTTGCAGGCAAGGTATAATAGGAATCAATGTTTCCAGGGTATGACCATGTTGACTCCATGAACTTTTTAAGTACCACTGAAGTTTCCCCTTATGCAGTCTTGCATATGGAATTAGAAGAATGCAGAGGCCATGAACCCCAAGGCTTGCTGAATTTGTCTTGCAGATAGCAGGGTTTTTGTGGCCACCTGTTTGAAGTAAGCCACCAATTGAATTTGCTTTTCTGGCATAAGGTAAGTCATCTGGGCAGTTGTATTCAAGCTTGCAACCAGGAATGTAATTTTTTGAGAGGGTACCAGTTGTGATTTCTTTTCGTTTATGGTGACCCTAGACAGGTTAGAACCCTTTTTACAAACGCCAGATGCTTTAGAAGAATGTCCTTCTTTTCTGCCTGAATTAGACAATCGTCCAGGTATGGATATATTTGAATATTTCTTTGCCTGCAAAATGTAATTACTGGTGCCAGGCACATTGTGAAGACCCTGGGCGCAGTAGATAAGCCAAAGGGCAGTGCAGAGAACTGGTAATGCAAGTAGTCTGCTTTGAAGCAGAGGTACCTTCTGCAAGATTCCCTGATTGGGAACTTACTTTTAAGTCTAGAGTTACCAACCAGGCATCTTTGCCTAGCATTGGTAAGTAACTGTTGAAGAGTCAGCATCTTGAATTTTGGAATGTCCAGAAATGTGTTTAGAGCGGATAAGTCCAGAATTGGACACCATAATTTGTCTTTACTGGGTACCAAGAAAAGTCCTGAATGGAAACCTTGTCCCTTTTTCTCTTCTGGGACTGGCTGAATAGCCCCCATGTTCATGAGGGACAGAACTTGTTTCTGGGCCTCTGCCCACTGATTTGGGGGCAGATCTGGCCATCTGTTTGGGATTGGCAACATGTGGAAATGAAATCTGTATTCCTGGGATACTATATTTAAAACCCATTTGTCCTGGGAAATAAGTTGCCAGTTTCATACATGAAGTGTCAGTTTTCCCCCCAAAGGGGCGGCTAAAAGGTAAGTGTTTGGTGATTGTAGAGGGAAGTCATTGAGACTGTTTACCATAGGGAGGTGCCTTGTTGTTTCCAGATTTGGAGGTGGAGGCACCCCATTGTTTTGTTCTAAAAGTTCCTTGTGACTGAAACCTGGAGCCTTTCAAATGTCTTGATTTGACTTGAGTGGCTCTCAAGGGGACTGGAAAAGACCAGTTCTTAGTAGGCCAGTGCCTACTAAATCTTGGAGGTTGCACTTGTAAGACATTTTTCACAGTTTGCATAGATTTAGCTTCATCTTCTATCCTTTTTAACATTTTTTCAGCCTTATTACCAAAGGGACGGTTCTGTTGTAAAGCAGCATCCAACAATTTTGCTTTAATATGGTCAGGCAGAGTTTGCTCTTTGAGCCAAGCATGCCTTCTTAGCACAGATCTAGTTACAGCAGCCCTGCAAGAGGCCTCCAAGGAATCTAAACCACATTGCAAAGTATGTTTTCCAACTTGTTCAGCTGAATGTAATAAATCCTGCAAATGTTTATTTAACACACAGTCAGAGATTAACATCATTTTATGTTTAAGTAGTCCCATGATATGTTGTTGATATTTAAGCATATGAAATTGACAGTTTAAAGCCCTGATTGCCAAGGTTGCAGGCGTGTAAACGTATTACCCCATCTATCCAGCACCCTGGAATCTCTATCAGAAGGGGTAGGATTTTTAGCAGTAGAGGCCTTAATACCCTTGGGACCCTGAGAAATGGTTTCAGGATCAGCAACAGGATTTCTGAAAAGGAATTTGTGGGAATTTGGAACCCTGTAGTATCTGTCTGGCTTATAAGGAGCCGGAGGCAGAGAATCAGGAGTCATACTAGATTCTGAAAAAAACATCAACAACAATGTCTAGAACAGGAGGTATAGCCAAAGGCCTATGCTGAGGAAGAAGAAGAAAATTCCTAAGTCTCTTTTTAGATTCAGAGAAATCCTGACTTACCTTAAGGGAACAGTTCCGCTGGGGAATGTAAAGTTTCCCCAAAAGAAAAATCCTCAGGGGGAGAAGCAGAAGGAATGGAATCTTCTGCATCAGAGTCCTCATAAGTAGGAATAGACAGATCCTGTTCATTAGAAAAGTCAGAAGAAATAGAATCCTGTTCAGAAGTTTCATAATCAATGTCTTGGCTAGGTCTCTTAGGAGGAGGGGGTTGGCTACCTGTGATCAGAGTAATTAAATCTTCAGCCATTGTGATCATTTGTTTTTTAGGCATAGGGGCCTGCACATGTGGCCCAGGCATTGGTTTTTTAGACATAGACTTAGATTTTGGCCTTAGATTTGAAGATGGCGTCGGTCTAATATACAAATCTGTAGGCCTGAAAACACCCTCAGAAGCAGGTGCCTGCACAGCGGCTCTGGACCCATCTAAGGTAGAGACATCTGCGGGTTCCATAATTGAAGCATCTCGCTGCATACCGGACTCCGAATGGGTCTCAGTAAAGGCCTGCGAATCAGAAGTAGCGGGTATCAGGGGCTGCGAAAGCACCTCACTGAGTACTGGCGAACTGGCGACTGGCTTAGGAGAAGCGTTGTCATCAGTTTTAGACCTCGACAGACTCTCTCTGTCTTTTTCTTTGCTTTTTTTAGGTATTCCGGTAGTCTGATTGCTAACAGACGACATTTCTGGATAATTAAATCTTGAGCCAATATATTTAGAAGCAAAAATATACCAATGTTTAATCATGCGTTGATTAAATTTAGCACAAAACCGATACCAAGGCATGCTGTGGTCAGGGCCTAGGCAAGGAATACAGTACAAATGAAAGTCCTTACGAGGTATTTGCTTCCCACAAGTAATGCAATTATTAACTTTTACTGACATCGGTAAGGAGCAAGAAAAAGTTTCCCCAATGGGATACTTAGCTTTTAGATGAAGACTTTGGTTCTGAAACTCGAAAAAGAAAATTTCAGGAGTTGGACGACCGGCTCTTGCGGACTGCTTCTGCTTTGGGCACCGCACGGCAAGAAAGACTAATGTAATGGTGTCGGCTGCATGTTTTATACCCTTGACGACCTGACGTCATGGAAGAAGGGACAGCAACTGACGCAGGACCCAAGACTTTGTTAATCAGGCCGACTGAGGGCAAACTGCCAGAAGATTACCCAAATGTAATGACTGCAACAGTGAAACACGAACAACATCGGATAAGAATTCTATCACGCACAGGGTAAGGCTCAGAGATTGCAGGTGGGGGTGGATTAGAGATCCCTTGTCCTGTGTGAGAAGGTCCACTCTGAGGTAACGTGTGGTGACTGCCCATAGCTAAATGCAGAAGGAGGGAGAAGCAGTGCTGTCTTAGCCAAAGGGAGTCACCAACAAGATTTTTGGTTTGTCCTGCTGGATTTTCAGTAGGACTTTCTGAAGAAGGGGGAAGAGGGGAATACATACAAAAAACATCCCCTTCAAAGAAACTGAGAAGGCATCCATTGCCCTTGCCAGAGGACTGGGCAGCCTAGTGCAAAAGGACGGAAGTTGTCTGTTCATAGGGGAGGCAAACAGATTGATCTTCAGTGTACCCTTTTTGTGGACTACGTCCAAGAACACATCCCTGTGGAGCATCCTTTCATGGGACTGTGACATGGACCTGCTTAATTTGTCTGCCTACGTATTCTGCTCTGAAGGGGTATACACTGCCTGTAGTGTGGCTCCCTGTGTTGTGGCAAGCTCCCACATTTATTTATTTATTTATTTATTGCAGTTGGTTTACCAGGATAGTCCATTGGGCCTCGAAGAACCCGTTTTCAATGGAGTCCTGGGGAGAAAAGCTCCAGAACAGAAATATATCTACATTAACATTGACAATAGTTTCTAGGTACATCATTGTAAAAGAGAATAAGCAAAATATAAATGTTCGTTAAAATTGATAGTAACAGCCTTGATACATGCTATAGAAGCAACAAACACAAACAAAGCAGATTAATGAGCAAACATAGAAGATGGTAAGAAAGGGCATATGGTAGAGTTGGTTATATAGTAGAGTATGATTATGAGGGGTGGGTGCATGAGCACTCCCATAGAGATGCTAGGTGTGAGAAAAGAGATTTCTTGAAGGTAGAGTGGTTAGTGGTAATGCGGATGTTAGGTGGTAGAGAGTTCCAGAGGCGGCGAGGCTGAAGGAAAGAAGGTTTTTGCCTGGGGGATGAGTGGGTTTGTGAACTTCTAGTAGATTTTGATTATTAGACCTTAGAACTCTGTTTGGTAGGTGCATTTTAAGGGCAGAAGAAAGGGAGGGACAGTTGGAAGGGTTTAGAATCAGTTTGTGGGCTAGAGTTAGTTGAGTGTAAGTGAGATAGTTGGGAAGTTCTAGCCATTTTAGTTTATGGAGGGAGATACAGTGGTGAGTGGAAGACCTATGAGAGGTGGCGAATTTAGCTATTTTGTTATAGCATGAGGAGAGCTGTTTTTTTAATGAGGACTGAAGATTTGTAAGTAAAGGGGCACCATAGAGGAGGGAGGGGATAAGAAAGGAAGTAGCTAGAGTGGTTTTAGTGGTGGATGTAAGATAAGCATTTTGTCTATACAGCATGCCAAGTTTTTGATGTGTTTTTTTGATGTTTTTTTGTAGGTGGGAATTAAATTTTAGTTTGTTGTCGATCTGGACCCAGAGTAGTTTGGTGTCTGACACTATTTCCAGAGGTAAGTTATTTTGACTGGTAACTAAGAATGAGTTAATGTTGGGGGGGGTGAGTTTAGAGGGAGTAAATAACATTAATTTGGTCTTAGTGGCATTGAGAGCTAGATGATTGTTTAGCATCCATTTCTCTGTCAAAGAGAAGGCATCTTGAGTAAGTTTTGTAATGTAGGGATAGAAGAGGCAGAGCAGATGATAGTAGAATCATCAGCATATTGGATGATGCTTGAGAAGGGATAGATTTGTAGAAGTCATTGATAAAGATATTGAAGAGTAGAGGACCCAGTATGGAGCCTTGTGGAACTCCAGTAGGGGTAGTTAGGTAAGGGGAAGTTGCTTTTTTCCATTTAACAGCTTGATTTCTGTTTGATAGATAGCTAGAGAACCAGTTCAAAGAGGAGGTAGAGAGGTAGAGTTTGGAGAGTTTTGTTAGGAGCAGACTGTGAGAGATAGTGTCGAAGGCTTTAGAAAGATCGAGGAGTAAGGTAGAAACAATTTGACCTGAGTCACGGGCTTTGTTGACGATTTCAAGAAAGGAGAGAAGGGCAGTCATGGTGCTGTGATTAGGTCTGAAACCGTGTTGTGTGGGGGTAATAAGTTTGTTGTCTAGGAGATGAGGAAGGAGTTGGAGTTGTACACATTTTTTGAGAATTTTTGAAATGGGGGGACAGGATGGCTATGGGGCGGAAGTTATTAATGTTGTTATTGTTACCACCTTTGTGTAATGGTATGATAAATGCTTGTTTCCAAATTTGGGGAATTGTGCCTTCTTGTAGGGAGCGATTAATTAAGATGCTAATGGGATAGGCAAGGCTTTCAGCAGCAATACTGAGAAAGTAAGATGGGATGTTATCAGGAGCATTGGTACATGGTTTCAATTTCTGAAGGAATTTCTTAATGGTAGCAGTAGGAATGGGATTTAAAGTGAAGAGAGTGCAGTCAGGGAGTGTTGAGTTCTGGGGTGGTAAAGATGAGGGTGAAATTTGTGTAGGATAGGGATAGTGGGATTAGGGGGTGGTGAGTAAGGAGTGGATGGAGAGATAATGGGGGTAGGTGAAGGGGTGTTGGGTGTTGGGGAGGAGATAGAGAAAGAGGAGGTAAGTTTAGAAATAGAGTCAATGAAGAAGGAATTGAATTGGGTGGCTAAGTCTAGGTCTGAAGCATTTGGGTCTGGGGTGGGAGTATCTGGTTTGCTGGAGTGGAGGAGAGAGGAGATTCCTTTCCAGAACTTTTGAGGGTTGTTTTTGTTATGGTTTTGGAGTGTAGAGTAATAGTCTCGTCTATCACAGGAGATAAGTTTCTTAACTTTATTGCGAAGCATTTTGTATTCGTTAAGGAGTGGGGTTGCCTTATGTTTTTGGAAGCGTGCCCAAGCTTTATCTCTTTGCCTCATGGTAGAAAGAGTAGTTTTTGATAGCCAAGGTGCTGATTTAGCTTTTATTCTCTTGGTCCGTAGGGGAGCTTGGGAGTCAAGTACTTTTAAGAATGTTGAGTTAAAGTATGAGACAGCATTGTCTAGAGGTAGTGTTTTTAGACAGGTCCAATTTACTGCTTTAAGTGAGTTAGAAAAGGTTATTGGGTTGAATTTTTGGAGAGCTAGTCTGCATGGCAAGCAAGTAAGACTCCCCCCCCCCCTGCTTGTTCACATACCACAGAACTGTAGTGTTGTCTGTGAAAAAGTTTAGTGGACCCTGCTTCAGCGAATGTTGGAAGCCCTTTAGGGCCAACAAAATTGCTCAACTCTCCAATATATATATGTTCCTGTTTGATGGAGTCCGACCAAGTGCCCTGGACTCTTAGGGAACCCATGGCTGCTCCCCAACCCAGATCTGAGGCATCAGTGTACATCTCCTGCACTGGCCAGGGAGGCTGTAAAGGTTGCCCTGGTTGCAGTTCACTTGATCCAGCCATCACTGAAATGTCTTTCTTGAGGCAAGGCAGGAAGGGGATTTTGTACTCTAGAGGATGAGAATGCTGTGTCCATATAGACCTTAGGTACCACTGTAGCTTTCTCATGTGGAGCCTTGCCAATGGTAAAGTGGGAATGGCTGATGCCATATGACCCAAGAATCTGAGGTACTGCCTGGCAGTCAAGTCTGTGGCTTGAAGGACAGTGAGCAGGTAATGATTAAGCTTTATACCTTTTGTGGCACAAAGGCCCTCATGTCATCCATTCTTATCCTGCACCCCAGGAATATCTGGTCCTGAGAGGGGGTCGGGTTGGTCTTGTGATAATTTATCTTGAAGCCCTCGGCTTGCAGGACTGCTATTACTGTTTGTAGATGGCACTGCAGGGATTCCGTGCAGTCTGCCTGGATGAGGTTGTCGTCTAAGTAAGGGAAAATTTGAATCCCTTGGGTCCTGCAGAAAGTCACCACTAGTGCGAAGCACTTGGTGAAGACCCTTGGTGCTGTAGAAAGTCCAAAGGGCAAGGCACAGAATTGAAAATGTGAGGCCACCACAGAGAAGCGCAGGTATTTCCTGTAGTTGGACCTTATTGGTATGTGCAGGTAGGCATCCTTGATGTCCAAGGTGGCCAAGAACCCCTGAGGGAAAATCAAGGGGAAGAGGGTCTGCACAGTGAGCACTCGAATGGTGGGATCTTGCAGGAAGAGATTGAGATGGAAAAGATCTAGGAATGGTCTCCAGAGGCCATTTTTTCTTGGGATTAGGAAGAGTCTCGAGTAGAAACCCTTTCCTCTTTCTATAATGGGGACGGGCTGAATTGTTCCCTGGGCAATGAGGCTGTGTGAAACCCGCTAAAATAATGGAAGCTGTTCTTTGGGAGGCCGTGGAATGCCTCTCAAGGAAGGGGTTGTGATCCAGGTCATAAAATAACCCATCTCTTTGAGGGATAAGACCCACCTATCTGTGGTGATGTTTTTTTAAGCAGGGACGTGGTGACAGAGCCTTAGGTATAGGGGAATGGAATTGAGAGGTTGATTCAGGAATGGCAGTTATTCACAGACTACCTGCCCTGTCTTGAAATTGAGGCTTCTGGGCTGGAGTCTGGGTAGGCCTAGAAGGATTTGCTCGCTTCCTGGCAGACTATCTGCCCCTGGAAGGAGGGGCAGCAGAGTGTTTCTTGATGAATTGGGTTTTTGAGGGGTAGTTCCTGTGGAATTTGTGCATAGGAGAAATAAACGGGTGTTTCAGGTCTTGTAACGCCTTCCCCTTTTGTTGCAGAGTTTTGAATAATTCAGCCACCTTTGTACACAAAGGGCAGAATTATCAAGAGGCGCATCCAAAAGTTTTGCCCTAATGTCATCCGGTAGGAGCTGTAACCTTAGCCAGTAATATCTTCTCAGCACACAGGCAGATGCAGCAGATCTGGCAGAAGCTTCAGCAGCATCGTAACAGCACTTAATGGACTGCCTTGTGACCTGAGAAGAGAGAGACATAAGGCTGGATATCTGAGCCTTGGCAGGAGAGTCTGGGATTTCACACAGAAGTTTAGTGGCTTGTCCTAAAAGACTACAGCATATTTGGACATATGGGTTTGATAATTTATTGCCCTGAATGCCAGGGTAGATGAGGTATAAACCCTTTTCCCAAGGAGTTCCATGGCCTTGTTGGCTTTCTCTGTGGGGCAAAGTGGAGGAGGATGGAAGGAGCTTTGATGCCTTATCAGCTGACACTGATACACTGCCAGGGTCTGCTGCAGGGCACTTAAGGAATTTGGCCCCCTCAGGGACCTTGCAAAATCTGTCAGGCCATCGTGGTGCAGGAGGCTGGAAGTCTGGAATAATTGATGCTGCAATGAAAGGCATCCAGAAATGCTGGTAGAACCAGGGGAATAGCTGAAGGGGAAGGGGATTCCATCTGAAGTTCGTAGTACCTCTTCTGAACTTCTGTCATGTCACAGGAGTCGCATTTAAAATGTTCCCTCATCTTTGAAATGGTCTCCCCAAAGGTGAGATCCTCACCTGGGGAATCTGTTTCTGCAGATTCTTCTTCAAGGGAGGCATAGCCAAGGGGGAATAGCATTTCGGAGACATACGAGAAGGAATCCTCTGAGGAAGAGTCTGAGGATTCTTCAGCTTGGGAAGTATGCAAGGCCTGAGGCCTAGGGCTCATCACAGGAGGAGTCACATGGGAGGCTACGGGTGTTGCAAGCCATAAAGGCATTAAAAAGGCTTTGAGAAAAAGCCTCCCAATCTGGCTGACTTTCAACTGGTGGACAGACATGTTTTGCTTTCTCTTTTCTTTTAAAGGAAGGCCTAGTGGGTGGAGCCAAGGTAGACCTGGATTCAGTAACCTGTGAAGTAAGGGAGCGATCCGTCTGGGCGGCTGGTGCAAGCCAAGGTTCCCCCTTGCTGTTGGAAGCTGGCATTTGCATAACCTCTGAGGACGTGCCTTCCGGTCTGGGTTCTGTGGCTTCCACAGCAGTAACCGCTGTACCCATATCAGTGGCGACCAATCGTTCCTCCAGGTTGACGTCAGCCACGGGAGGGAAGTCTGGTGGATGATGTGTAGCTATGGACTCAGGCTTAGCAAACTTGGCCTTTTTAGGTGGCTCAACAGTCTGACCGGACAGCCCCTCCATACCTTAAGCAAAGCGCTTAAGGTGTGGATTCTCGAGATAAATGTTTAACGCATGCAGACAGCTGCGTAGTGTCTGGCAGATGGAGTAGTACTTATGGTCGTGCATAGGCACTAAACAAGAAAGGCAAAGCTCGTGGGCATCTTTATGGGGGATCTGACGACTGCATCTACACTTTCTCTTCCTGGATGACAGGAACCTACACACACACGCTGTGATCCAAAGAAACAAAACGTCCCCAATGGGGTACTTATCTGAGATTTTTCTATCAGCCAGCCAGTATGGCACAAACAGCTGATGTTCGACTGGTGGCAGAGAAGTTCTGAGGTCTGGTATGTGCAGGTGTCACTTTTATGTCCCATGTACTCTTGACCAACGTCAGACGTCCCACGTACCTAGCAGTGACTAGAAGCTTTTGTATACTGGCTGGATGTTCGGGAAGCAAGAGGAAAATCCAAGAGTTTGGACTACTGCAACATGAGAATAGAAGGACATTGTGTTGGAGGTATAGGTATGTATCACAGAAAATATCAACTTTAATGGAACTGGGTTCACTTCAAGTGAAGCACAATATTACTCTTACTCCATTCAAATACAACTTGGACAAATGGATGAGTAACTGTAAATTCACCCTTGGTTTAGCAACAATGGCCTTCAAGGAAAGGGGAAAGTTCTAAGTACCAAACATACACTTGTTTTCATAAATTCATATTTGTGCAGCTCCATCTTTAAAGATTCATATTGCAAAATATGGCTAATAATTTCGATGGGAATGCGGGGATACAGTTCTTAAGATCCTCACAGATAAACAGCCTAGCAAGTACTTATGCAAACATGAACCTATAAGTTACACTTTTGTTTATTTGGTAAGACTAAATTTTACTTTAAACTTGCTGGAAAGCCATTAGTTCACCAAAATGCACAAGAAAATTGTATACAGTGCATAACACAGATCATGACTTGAGACAAATCAATGTTCACCTTCTAGAGGTAATAACATATCAGGCAATGTCTACGGTATTCCATAATTTTCAGAACTGCTTTCCCCTCTTCCCACATTAAATACCTACATCCACTGCTCTTCTACTATCAATAAACTAGGTCACTAACAAAGATGACTTTACTTCTGGTATGACTAGATCTGACTTAAAAAGAACCAAAGTATCTTGCCCTATGGAGGAAGTTTCAATTTACATACCTTCCACTTTATGAAATTCAGATGTACATAAAACCAAAAATACTGACCGTCAAGGCGAACAGGATTTAAAGAAAAAAAAAAAGAAAAGAAATACATAACTGAATAAAACAAAAAATAGTCTATGAAATGTGTTTGAAGTCACAGTGTCTTGCCCTGTCATCTATCTCACCACTGACCAATTCATTCTTCTCCCAGGGTGAAAGCCAGTCACCTGCCAGACTGGTTGAGAGTTGTATGGCATGTTTTTTGCTGACTAGAGGACAAGCAACAGAATAGTGAACAGGGTGCTGGGGTACACAAAGCAAGTAAAATGGTTTACAGTGAATGGAAGCTACAGTGTGTGTTAAAAAAATGTGGAGAAAAAATAGAAAAGAACTGATGAAGATGGGGCGTGAGCATTTAGAAGTGCTATTTGGAAGAAAAAGTAGTGGGGAAAAGTGAACAGGAAGTCATCAGAGTTCTTTGTACACTAAAAGATCATCTTTCAGAAAAAAGTAACAAAGTCATGCAAATGAACAGTTATGGGAAGTTCACTGCATGCGTATGTGACGTAAACAGCAGTTTGTACAGAGAGATTGTCCTAGCCAAAACTACTAAGTCACTGCAAGATACAAATGACAACAGTATGTGCAGTTATACTTCTATACTCATAATGAGATACAACCCTTGTTGGGTTTGCTAGCTGACTGATTGCACTGTTGCTATAGAATGTACACACAGCTATACCCGCTCTCCAGGGACATCTGCTTTTTCCACTTGTATGCTACTGTTGGGGCAGTTGTGTAGCTGCATGCTTGTGGTGATCTGTTTTCTCATTTGGCTGGAGTCTCAGCTGAATGTCCACTGGTGATCAGTACCACATGAGACAGTCTGGAAACCTCCCAGGCAGAAAGTACAGTTTTGTACCTACCATAAATGTAGATGTCCGAGAGGTATGCATCTGCAGTCCTAACATATGGGTTGTCCTGCCTCAGGCAGCCCTTCGGTCGGCCGGATTCCAAAGTCTGGGTCTGGCCTCGGCTGATGTCGCACTTCACCCAACATCATAGCTGCTGTGAATTGGGTATAAAGGCATCAGCCGACGCCATTTTCCTCAGTGTTTCTTGCCCCAGATGCCAGGTGCCCTCTAGGAAGGCTAAATTTGGATAAATGCAAATGATTCCAAACAGTAGAGAGCAAAGAAAACTAACATGTATATACAAACAAATACACCATAATAGATTCCCCCAGCTAGCTACAAGATGGGCAAATACCCTAGGAGTACCACAGAGGGGAAGGAGGATGGGTAATCCTGACTGCAGATGCATACCTCTCGGACATCTACATTTATGGTAGGTACAAAACTGTACTATGTCCTTCAAGGATGCATCTGCAGTCCTAACATATGGGTAGAATACCATAGCCAAACTGGGGGAGGAGGCACTAAAATGATTATGGTGTAGTTAAGATCCCTTGCAAAACAGCAGTTGCAAAACCTGCTCGGGATCTGGAGTATAAAGGTAGATTATAATGCTTGGCAAATGTATGCACGGAGCTCCAAGTAGCAGCCTCTAGAATGTCTTTGGTAGCCACTCCTCGTAAGAAAGCTGTAGTAGTGGCTGTAGCTCTTGTGGAGTGAGGCCTGATGTTTTCTGGAGTTGTCTTTCCATGAAAAGAGTAACAAAATCTAATGCAATTTCCTATCCATTTTGAGATTGTCTGTTTTGAAATTGCTTTTCCTTCCATTCCTGTTGCATATGCTACCAGAAGCTGGTCAGTTTTTCTATTGTTCTTGGTTCTGTCCAGATAGTAGCGCAATTGCCTGTGCACATCCAAGGTATGTAGTAGTCTTTCCCCCCTGTTCTGTGGGTTGGGGAAGAATGTTGGTAGGTGTATTGCTTGGTTCAATGATACCCTGGAGACCACCTTTGGCATAAAAGTAGGGTTGGTTCTCAAGGATACTCTATCCTGATGGAAGATAAGGAAGGGCTGCACTGCCATTAATGCCTGTAATTCAGAAACCCTTCTTGCTGAAGTGACTGCAGGCAGGAAAGCAGTTTTCCAAGATAAGAACTGTAATTCTGCTGTTGCTGCTGGCTCGAAAGGGGGAAGTGTTAATTTTTCCAGCACAAAGTTGAGGTCCCATGTAGGCAAAGGTGGCTTCCTTGGAGGCTTTACATTTTTAATTCCTCTCAGAAACTGCCTGAGTAGAGGATGAGAGAAGACTGGAGGATCCATGTTGTATTCTGCTGAAATTGCTGATGCATGAATCTTAATGGAGGAGTAAGACAGGCCATTGTGGAAAAGGTCTGCTAAGTATTCCAGGATGTTAGCTATGTTTGGTAATGATACACTTTCTCCTTTTGCTGCACTCCAAATGAGGTATCTTTTCCATTTGGCTGAGTAAGTCTTCCTTGTGGAGGGTCTGCGAGCCTCCAGTATAATGTCTTTAACCCTCTGGGATAAATCTGGGTTATTTGGTTTTATATAATATTCCAGGCAGCCAGCTGTAGTGTTTTCAAGTTTGGATGTAGGATCCTGAAGTTGTTCTGTGTTAGCAGTAAAGGAACTAGAGGTAGAGGCCATGCGTATGTCCGAGACATACTCCTCAGTAGCGGGTACCAATGCTGCCTCGGCCAGTCTGGAGCTATCAGGATGATCCTTGGGTGATCTTCTTTGATCTTCAGTAGCACTTTGTGCATCAAAGGAAGAGGTGGGTATGCATATGCTGTCAGGTTATCCCAACTGAAGGAGAGGGAGTCCACCTTCCAAGCTAGTGGGTGGTAGGTCCTTGTGCAGAATTTCCTCAATTGGTGGGTGTGTGGGGATGCGAACAGGTCTATTTCTGTTAGTCCCCATTTCTTTGTAATGGATTTGAAGATGTCTGGATGCAGCATCCATTCGTGGGCATCCGTGGTAGTTCTGCTTAAGGTGTCTGCTAGTATATTTTCTTTTCCTGGCAGAAATATGGCCTGGAGCTGAATGTTGAGGTTCAGGGCTACATTCCACAGGTCCATTGCCATCCGGCATAGAGGATATGAATGTGTGCCTCCTTGTTTGTTGATATACCACATGACTGTGGTGTTGTCCGTCCTTATCAGCAAATGACCTTGTTGAAGAAACTGTCTGAATGTTTGGATTGCCTGTTTCACTGCCAGCATCTCTTTTTGATTTATGTGTAGGTTCAGCTGGTCTTGTGTCCATAGGCCTTGTATACACTTGTCCACCATGTGTGCCCCCCAGCCTAGGTCCGAGGCGTCCATGGTGATAGTCTGGCTTGGGTGCGGTTTGTGGAAGGGCAGTCCTCTGTTCAACTGACAGGCCTGAGCCCACCACAGGAATTCTTGTTTCAGGCATGGGATTATTGGAATCTGAGCTTCTAGGCTGTGCTTGTGCTGAGACCATATATTCCTTAGGTACCATTGCAACTTTCTCATATGCAGCCTGGCATGTGGAAACAATATTATGCAGGATGCCATGTAACCCAGGGCTTGCAGGACTTTTCTTGCTGTAAGCTGGTTCTGTGTTATCAATGCCCTGAAATAGAGTGGTAGTTGCTTTTGCTTTTCTGCTGTGAGAAATGCCATCTGATTTGAAGTGTCCAGTTCTGCACCCAAGAATGTTATCCTCTGGGATGGTACCAGCCTTGACTTTTTCATGTTGACTGTGTATCCCAGGGCTTGCAGTAGTTGTATAACCTTTTCCAAATCTTGTGTTAATTTGGTCTTGTTGTCCGCTTGTATCAGGCAGTCGTCCAGGTATGGATAAATCTGAATTCCCTGAAGCCTGCAATGAGCAATTACCGATGCCAGGCATTTCGTGAATACTCTGGGCGCAGTAGATAAGCCAAAGGGCAATGCTGAGAATTGATAATGCTCTGATCCTGCAAGAAATCTGAGGTATCTTCTGCAATCTGGTCGTATAGGGACGTGCAGGTATGCCTCCTTGAGATCTAGAGTCACCAGCCAAGACTCCTTGCCCAGCATGGGAAGAAGTTGCTGTAGGGTCAGCATTTTGAATTTTGGTACAATGAGATATGTGTTCAGAGCGGACAGGTCGAGAATAGGCCTCCATTGGTTTTCTTTTCTTGGTACCAGGAAAAGTCTGGAGTAAAATCCTTTTCCTTGTTCCATAGGTGGTACCTTTTCTATAGCTCTCATCCTTAGTAAGTGATTGATTTGTCCTAGAGCGTTTGTTTTTTGGTTTGGTGGCAGGTTTGGCATTCCTCTCTTTTTTGGTAGAGTATGGAAGTGAAACCTGTAGCCTTTGTCTATTGTCTGTAAAATCCATTTGTCTCCCGTAATGTAATGCCAGTTTACGGAAAATAAGGCTAGCTTTCCGCCTAAGGGCGCTTCCAGTTGTTCCCTGGTAGGCGGAATCAGAGACAAGTCATTGTGACTGTCCTGTGGAAGTGGTAGTAGCTGGATCTGTGGCAGTACTTCTCTGGTTGTTAGGCTGCCACTGACGTCCCCTGTAGGCACCTCTGGATTGACCTCTGCCTCTTGTGCACCTATTTCGGCCTCTCTGTGCTCTTGAGGTGTCTGGAAAGGACCAAGTCTTCGAAGGCCAATTTCTACTAAACCTCGGAGGTTGGACCTGTAAGAAATCCTTGACTGTTTGAACAGATTTTGCTTTTTCTTCCACCTTCTTTAGCACTTGCTGTGCAGGGGAGCCAAACAAACTTTGTTTCTCCATGGGAGCATCTAGGAGCCTTGACTTGACATGGTCTGGTAAGGTTTGCTCTTTTAACCATGCATGCCTTCTGATCACGGTTCCAGTCATAGCTAACCTAAAGGAAGCCTCCAGTGCATCATAGCCACATTTTAAAGAATGATTACTGACCTGCTGAGTGTTATGTACCAAATCCTGAAGGGACTTACGGTCTATAGGTTCAGGAGAGGACAGTTTTTTATTTAGCTGGTCTAACAAAAATTCCTGATACTGGATCATGTGGAATTGGCAGTTTAAGGCCCTAGCCGAAAGAGTAGCAGAAGTATAAACTTTTTTACCCCATCTCTCTAATGCTCTAGATTCTCTTTCAGAGGGGAGGGGGTTTTTGACAGAGGCAGCTGCTACAGCTTTGGGGCCCTGAGAAATGGTTTCGGGATCTGCAATAGGAGCCTTATACAAGTGAAAGTGTGTGTCCGGGACCCTGTAATATCTGTCGGGTTTAGCAGGGGCCGGGGGAAGAGAGTCAGGAGCAGTACAGGCATCATTAAATGCATCATCCACAACTGTTAGTACTGGAGGAATGGCTAAAGGCCTATGCTGTGGTAAATGTAAAAAGGTCCTTAGCCTTTTCCTTGAATCTGAGAAATCCTGGCCCTGCCATTGGAAATGCTCTCTCATAGCATGTAAGGTTTCCCCAAAAGAAAATTCCTCAGGAGGAGAGGCAGAAGGAATGGAGTCTTCTGCATCAGAATCCTCATATGGAGAATAAGGACCTTCTGGAGGATTTGAGTTTTCTGACTCATCCGAGGAGTAGTCAGTCGAAACTGGATTGGGGGGCTCTGCTCTAGGCCTTTTCTCTGGAGGGGGTTGAGAGGCCCTGTCTGGGTGAGGTTGGGATCCCCTGATCAAGGAAATGAGATCCTCAGCCAGGCTAAGCATTTGGGAACTAGAAGTAGGCCTGAGTGGGGTTTTAGCAGGCAAGGCCTTAGAAGATCTGCTTTAGCCCTAGAAAAAGCCTTGATGGACATAGATGTAGGGGGCCTAGCAGCTCCACGTGCAGGGGTAGATATGTCTAAAGGAATAGTATCTGATAAATCCTGGGTGCCTGCTACAGCAGGAGAAATTTCGGTAGCCGATTCAGCCATGCTGTGTGAGGCCTCGGCTGTCGGAGGAAAGCTTTCGGCCGAAGGAATAACCGAGGACTCGGTTTCAGCCGAAACAGAGACACTCGCGGTAGGCTTAACCGTGGTTTCGGCCGAAACCGCGGGCCGCGAGTGTCGGTCCTTTTCCTTACGCTTTTTAGCTAATTGCGAAGTCGGAGTCTCCGACGGCATTTTGTAAGCAAAAGCGGGACCAAAAAACTCCTTCGCAAACTCCGACCGATGTCTAAGTGTCCGTCGGTTGAAGGAAGCACAGGCTAGACAAGCTGATACGTCGTGGTCTGGGCCTAAGCAAGGAAGGCAGTAAGAGTGGAAAGCCTTATGAGGTATTTGTTTCCCACAAGTTAAACAATTATTTACTTTTTCTGACATCGGCTGAGGCAAGAAAGAGTCCCCAACGGGGTACTTAGCTTTTTAGAAGTCTTCGGTAGTAGAAATCTCTGGATCTGACCGACCGGCACTTGCGAACAGCTTCTGCTTCGGGCACCGCACGGCAAGAAAGACTGGGGAAAATGGCGTCGGCTGATGCCTTTATACCCAATTCACAGCAGCTATGACGTCGGGTGAAGTGCGACATCAGCCGAGGCCAGACCCAGACTTTGGAATCCGGCCGACCGAAGGGCTGCCTGAGGCAGGACAACCCATATGTTAGGACTGCAGATGCATCCTTGAAGGACATCCCCATTACCCATAATATTCTACCAACTGGTCTCCTCGCTAGATCTCAATTGAGCTGCTTAAATGCAAAGTACCAAGACAAGGAACATCAAAAAAATTGCAAAGAATCCTCCAGGCCACATATTATCATGAAGCCAGGGAATGACAGTGTGCATGCTGATGAATGACAGATCTGCTTATTTCAATTCAGCTCATTTCAACTTTTATTACAGTTCTTGTTGACAAAACACTTCACCAAACTGATCAAAATTTGGAACTTATATGAGCCAATGTCAAACAAACATTAGAAAAAACAAGATATGGTTGAAACAAAGACTCAAGTTAAGTACATAACTTGCATATTTTATAAGAAGCGGTTCTTCAACCAGTAGGACAGAGTCCCAAGCTTAATGCCCTGAGTGATCTCACATCTCTGATCACTGTGGCCTTAAAAAGACCTAGACCTGGAGATGACTTCCAGCACACCTTGCAAAAGTATTCACTTAAGACCACGAGGAAGCTGCATTAACATCTTTTTAAGGATGCATTTTTGAAAAGTGACAGACAGTCGTTACTTAAGTTTGGTGTGCTGGAGGCACACAGGGCCATGCCATGTCATGTTTTTGGTTATGATACAAATAAGCCACTTAGACAAAGTAACTTTTGTTAAAAAAAAAAAAAAAAAGGACAATTCTTTATCAGAAATGGAGACAAAGAATTCTAAACCTTTCCTGATTCACTTGGCTAAGGATACATAAAACATGAAAGGTTTATGGACATAGTGTTAACAGACACCACCAAATAGTTAGGAATGAATGCACATGAAAGACTGATTAAAGTTTGTCTTGGTAGCTCTTTTTCAGCATAAAGAAATGATTAAATCACTGCGGCACTGATCCTTGTGGAAGAACAGACAGGGAGCTCTTAAGCATAACACCCGTAATTATAGAGAATTCTTCCTGCAGAAGTGCTACCTACTAAAATGAGCATCTTCTAAGAGAAGTACTACAGATTAACAGTGGTCTCAAATGGAGGAAGGGTCAGCATTTCTAAAACAAAATACAAACTGCATGCAGGAAAAGGATCTTTAACCAAAGGTCAGATTTGGAAAATATAATCAACAGAACAATCTTCAAACTTAAAAAAAAAATGCCAAAGATAAAGTGATGGAAGCTGAATATAGCTGGAAAATGGACTTTTATACACAAGTTGCTTAGACTGGTGTCAATAATATAGAAAATGTTACCTAAAACTGTGGGTTTTGGCTCTGCAAAGGAATACAATTTCTAGTAACACAAACAGAAAAAAAGAGTGTCCATTCTGTATTGCTTTTATAGCAATGGGTTTCTAGGCTAGAGTGGGGATTTAAACTATCCAACATAGATAAGATGGACCCCTGTTAATTACTGTAATTGGGATAACCATGCAGTTAGGGGAGTATATGGGTGAGGCTTGCTGGATGGACAAGGTATGAGGGTTTTTGCAGGATTTCAGAACCAGCAACTTGTTTCTCCAGGAAATGAGGCCACACCAGATGGAAAGTACAGTTGTGTACACTTACCATAAATGTAGATGTTCAAGTGTATTCACTGTTGCAGTCATTACATTTGGGTAATCTGCTGGAAGGTTGCCCTCAGTCGGCCTGAATAACAAAGTCTTGGGTCCTGCATCAGTTGTCGTCCCTACTTCCATGACGTCAGGGGTATAAAACATGCAGCAGACACCATTTTCATCAGTTTTTCTTGCCCCAGATGTCAGGTGCCCCCCAAATGGGGAGCAGAAAAAAAAAAAAAATATCTCCAAATAAAAGCAAATACACCAAAAAGGCTTTTGAGCATAGTAAAAGAAAGAAGAGGTATAACAAGAGGGAAATAGGGGGCTGGCAGGTGGGTAACCAGGACTGTAACAGTGAATACACTCGAACATCTACATTTATTTTAAGTGTACACAACTGTACTATGTTCTTCGTGTTTCACTGTTGCAGTCATTACATTTGGGTAGAATCCCAAAGCTATGGTTGGGAGGATGGAATTATACAGCATTAGGAGCAGCTATAAGGCCCTGCAGGACAGCAGTGGCAAAGCCTGCTCTGGATTTAGAGAAGAGAGGTAAATGGTAATGTTTGGTGAACGTATGAACTGAGCTCCAAGTAGCAGCTTCTAGAATGTCTCTGGTAGGAGCCCCTCTGAGGAAAGGCTGCAGAAGTATATGCATCCCTGGTGGAATGGGACCTGATCCAATTGGGGACAGGTTTACCATGGTGCATGTAGCAGAAAAATACAATGGCTTATCCATTTTGAAACGGTCTGCTTTGAAATAGCCTTTCCCTCTGCCCCTGCAGCAAATGCCACCAGTAACTGCTCAGACTTTCTTAGAGATTTTGTCCTGTTTAAGTAAAATCTTAGTTGTCTGTGTACATCCAATGAATGCAGAATCTGCTCCCCCTTGTTCTGTGGATTTGGGAAAAAAGTTGGCAGATGAATGGTCTAATTAAGAGCCACACTAGATACCACTTTAGGCATAAAGGATGGATTGGTCCTGAGAGCCACCCTGTCCGGGTAAAAGATAATGAAAGGCTCCACTGCCATGAGAGCCTGTAGTTCTGAAATCCTTCTACCTGAAGAGACTGCTAAAAGGAAAGCTGTCTTCCAAGAGAGAAATTTTATGTCTGCAGTAGCAGCTGGTTCAAAAGGAGGTAGGGTGAGATTTTCCAGCACAAAATTGAGGTACCATGCACGAGTTGGTGCTCTCCTGGGAAGTCTCAAATTTCTGGCCCCTCTGAGGTACTGCTTTACCAGGGAATGAGAAAAGAGACGAGGCTCTGTGTTGTAATGAGCCGAAATGGCAGATGCATGGATTTTTATAGAAGAAAAAGATAGGCCCTTGTGAAGCATCTCAGTCAAATATTGCAGAATCTGAGGAATATTGGGCATTGCTGTGTTTATTCCTTGTGCTTGGTTCCGGGCACAGAATCTTTTCCATTTATCAGCATAAGATTTTCTAGTACTAGGCCTTCTAGCCTCCAAAATGACATCCATCACAGGTTTACTGAGAGATCTAACTGGTGAAATTAGTTGATTAGCCATGCTGCAAGATTCAAAGTTTGGAGCCGAGTGTGCAGAATTTGATAGTTCTGCTAAGACAGTAGATAAGGTGTCTGAGGCAGGTACCACGGAGGAAGGTGTGACATATTGCGTAGGAGCGGATACCAGTGTTGGCGAGGCCAGTCTGGAGCAATCAGAATCATTTTCGTTTTTTCTTGTCTGACTTTTAGTAAAATCTTGGAGAGCAGAGGCAGAGGGGGAAAGGCATAGACTGATAGGTTAAGCATCTACTTTCCAAGCTTTTTTGTGCTGGATTCTTGTGAAGAATCTGTCCAACTGATAGTTCTGAGGAGAGGCAAAAAGATCTATGTCTGGGCTCCCCCATTTTCGTGTCAACATGCTGAAGAATTGTGGATCTAGTTTCCATTCGTGTGGGTCCATAAGGTTTCTGCTTAGTTCGTCTGCCAGATTATTTTGCTTTCCTGGCAGGAATTGAGCTTGTAGATGTATTTGGTAAGTCAAGGCTGTGTTCCACAAAGCCATGGCTAGTCTGCAAAGGGGGTAGGAATGGGTACCCCCCTGCTTGTTTATGTACCACATAACTGTGGTGTTGTCCGTTTTTATCAGTAGTTGTCCTGGATGAAGAAAGACCTTGAAGGCTGTCAGAGCATTCTGTACAGCTAGCATTTCTTTCTGGTTGATATGTAGGTGCATTTGATTTGGGCTCCATTCACCCTGAATGCATCTCCCTGCCAGATGCCCCCCCCCCCCCCAAGCATATTCTGATGAGTCTGTAGTCAGGGTTTGGGTGGAAGGGGGTGGAATGAAAGACAGTCCCTTGTTTTTGGTGACAGGCCTTTGCCCACCATAGGAACTCCTGCTGCAGGCAAGGAATGATCGGAATCATTGTTTCCAGGCTGTGACAATGTTGACTCCATAAACTTTTTAGGTACCACTGAAGTTTCCTCATATGCAGTCTAGCATATGGAATTAGTAGAATGCAGGAAGCCATGAACCCAAGGCCTGCAGAATTTGTCTTGCAGATAGCTGGGTTTTTGTGGCCACTTGTTTGAAGTAAGTCATCAAGTGAATTTGTTTTTCTGGCATGAGGCAAGTCATCTGGGCAGTTGTATTCAAGCTTGCACCCAGGAATGTAATTATTTGAGAGTTGTGATTTATTTTCGTTTATGGTGTACCCTAGACAAGTTAGAAGCCTTTTTACAAATGCCAGATGCTGTAGATGTCTCTCCTTGTTTTCTGCCTTAATTGGACAATCGTCCAGATAAGGATAAATTTGAATGTTTTTTTTGTCTGCAAAATGCAATTACTGGTGCCAGGCACTTTGTGGAGACCCTGGGCGCAGTAGATAAGCCAAAGGGCAGTACAGAGAACAGGTAATATAAATAGCCTGCTTTAAAGCGGAGGTATCTTCTGCAAGATTCCCTGATTGGGATATGCAGGTAAGCCTCTTTTAAGTCTAGAGTTAACAACCAGGCATACTTGCCTAGCATAGGCAGCAACTGTTGTAGAGTCAGCATCTTGAATTTTGGAATGTCCAGGAATGTATTTAGAATGCATTTAGAATGGGTAAGTCCAGAATTGGACGCCATGATGCGTCTTTTCTGGGTACCAGGAAAAGTCTTGAATAAAAACCTTGTCCCTTTTCTGGCACTTGTTGAATAGCCCACATATTCATGAAGGACATAACTTGTTTCCGCACCTCTGCCCACTGATTTGGAGGCAGAAATGGCATTCGGTTTGGAATTGGCAATGTGTGGAAATGAAATCTGTATCCCTGGGATACTATATTTAAAACCCACTTGTCCTGGGTAATTAGATGCCAATTTTGTGCATGAAGTGCCAGTTTTCCCCCCAAAGGGGCTGCCAAAAGATAAGTGCTTGGTGATGGCAGAGGAAAGTCATTGAGACTGCTTACCGTAGGGCTACTTCCAGATTTGGAGGTGGATGCACCCCATAGTTTTGTCTGTAAGTTCCTTGTGACTGAAACCTGGAGGCTTTGGAGTGTCTGGGTTTGGGAGTGGCTCTGGTGGGTACTGGAAAGGACCAATTCTTAGTAGGCCAGTGCCTACTGAACCTGGGCAGCAGCACTTGTAGGAAGTTTTTTACAGTTTGCATAGATTTAGCTTTGCCTTCCATCTTTTTCAAAACTTCTTCTGCCTTATCACCAAATAGACTGTCCTATTGTAAAGGAGCAGCCAACAATTTTGCTTTAACATGATCAGGCAGATTTTGTTCCTTGAGCCAAGCATGCCTTCTGATCACAGATCCAGTTACAGTGGCCCTGCAAGAGGCCTCCAAGGAATCAAAACCACATTGCAAAGTATGCTTTCCAACTTGTTCAGCTGAATGCAATAAATCCCGTAACTCTATTTTCCACACAGTCAGAAATCAACATTTACTGTTTAGGTAAGCCCATGACATGCTGCTGATATTTAAGCATATGAAATTGACAGTTTAAAGCCCTGATTGCCAAGGTTGCAGACGTGTAAACCTTCTTACCCCATCTATCCAGCGCCCTGGAGGCTCTATCAGAAGGGGTAGGATTTTTAGCAGTAGAAGCCTTAACACCCTTGGGACCCCGAGAAATGGTTTCAGGGTCAGCAGTAAGGTTTTAAAAAGGAATTTGTGGGAGTCAGGAACCCAGTAATATCTGTCTGGCTTACTAAGAGCTGGAGGCAGGGAATCAGGAGCCATGCTGGATTCTGAGAAAACATCAACAATGTCTAGAACAGGAGGTATAGCCAAAGGCTTATGCTGAGGAAGGAGGAGGAAATCCCTAAGCCTCTTTTTAGATTCTGAGAAATCCTGACTCTCCCAGTGAAAATGTTCCCTTAAGGTATGCAAAGTTTCTCCAAAAGAAAAATCCTCAGGAGGAGAAGCAGAAGGGATGAATTCTTCTGCATCAGAGTCCTCATAAGATGGAACAGATAATTCCTGATCATAAGAGGAATCAGAAGAAATGGAAACCTGATCTGATGATTCATAATCAGTGCCTTGCCTAGGCCTCTTAGCAGGAGGGGGATGGGAACCGCTGATCAAGCTAATTAAATCCTCAGCCATTTTGCTAATTTGTTTTTTAGGCATGGGGCCTATGCACGTGGCCCAAGCGTCGTTTTTTTAGACATAGAAGTTGATTTTGGCTGGCGTTGGTTTAATATACAAATCTTTAGGCCTGAAAACACCCTCAGAAGCCGGTGCCTGCTCAGCAGCTCCGGACCCATCTAAGGTAGAGACATCCGCAGGTTCAATACTTAGTGTCTCATGGCATACCGGACTCCGAATGGGTCTCAGTAGAGGCCTGTGAATCAAAAGTAGCAGGCATCAGGGGCTGCAAAAGTGCCTCACTGAGTACCGGCAAACCAGAGACTGACTTAGGAGAAGCTTCATTGTCTGTTTTGGACCTCGACGGTCTCTCTGACTTTTTCTTTGCATTTTTTTGTGTATTCCGGTAGTCGGATTATTAACAGACGACATTTCTGGATAGTTAAATCTTGAGCCAAAATATTTAGATGCAAAAATATACAGACGCTTAATACTGTGTTGATTAAATTTAGCACATAACCGACAGCAAGGCACATTGTGGTCAGGGCCTAGGCAAGGAATACAGTACAAATGAAAATTCTTAGGAGGTACTTGCTTCCCACAAGTAATACAATTATTAACTTTTACTGACATCAGCAAGGAGCAAGAAAAAGTTTCCCCAACGGGGTACTTAGCTTTAGGTTGAAAACTACGGTTCTGAAACACGAAAACGAAAATTTCAGGAGTCGGCTGACCGGCACTTGCAAACTGCTTCTGCTTCGGGCACTGCGTGGCAAGAAAGACTGATGAAAATGGCGTTGGCTGCATGTTTTATACCCCTGACGTCATGGAAGAAGTGACAGCAACCGACGCAGGACCCAAGACTTTGTTATTCAAGCTGACTGAGGGCAACCTGCCAGCAGATTACCCAAATGTAATGACTGCAACAGTGAAATACGAAGAACATCCACACTTGATGAGGCCACAATCAAGCTATGATAACAACTCTGAACATGCTCAGAATTGCTTCAAGAATGGACTCTCTAATAACAGGTAATGGCAGAAAACTGTAAAGGAGATTGGGGGGGGGGGGGGGCATCTACCTCTGGATGAAAACTCTCCTGGGATGTTTTCCCAATGGAGAGAGCAGGGAATAGACTTACCTGTATTGCTATGCTACCGATGGGTTCAGCAATTGCTTACTGGGCATCAGTAAGCATCAAATTAACCTGAATGCTAGACAACTGGCTTCCCCATAATTATAACTGGGGATCAAAAAGTGATTAAGACAGCCCATACACTCACCGCCTGTCGATACCTAGGGTATTTTTACTGCATTTAATCTCTTCATCCCCTCTTCTCTTTCATGGCACTATTTTGCCTCCCTTCATGTAATAAGATGCAAATAATTACTTATGAATCTCCTCATGATTTACTGTTGGGGAACCCTTACTAGTAGATCAGTTATTGAACCTAGATTACCTTCTCTTACATTCTTATGTAGCATTTTCCTTATCTCTAAAACTCCAGTACTTGGAAGAATACCCTGTACTTCAAGATGCTATGACCTCAAGCTTTGCATTTGGACCACACATCCAGATCATGAATGCATCAGTTATTTTCTGATGTTTGCAAAGCCTGGATCTCAAGCTTACCTTCATATTTGAAAATTTCCTAATTTTGTAGACTACTGTAATGAAACTTAACAAAAAAAAAAAAAAAAAAAAAAAAAAAAAAACATGGAATAAACAGAACACCTCCACGGATCCTCAAAAACTACCCAGATTTCTGACAGAACTGTTCAGCTGATACATGAAAGGGAGAGAACACCTAACAGACAGCACAAGAGAGATGCAAAGAAAGCACAGCTGGGAAGTCACTAACCAATTAAATAATCAATAGCAGGAAAAACACTGAATATAGTGACAGGAAGGAATGATGATTTTTTTTTTTAAACAAGACAACAAGGCCATTGATTTACATCCAATTATTTTGTCAGAACTCAAAATGCTATGATCAGATAGGCGCTTGAATGGGGATCTGGATCAATGGAATTTTGCCGATTATGTAAACAAACATCATGCCATGTAAATATTAAAAAGAAACTCCATGACTGAGTAACTGGTGAAATGGATTACAGAAACATAGCAAATGTATTATACTATATATTATAATATAGGTGACAATCCACTGAGCACAGAAAAAGTCATCAGGGATCTGGGGACCCAAGTTGACAGTAGTCTTTCGTTTGACACTCATGTTGCTAAAGTAGTTAGGAAAACCTTCTATATCGCCCACCTGATCATGAAGGGATTCACATCTAGATCAAGGGAGGTCATCGTCCCCCTGTACTCATCACTCATTAGACCTATGATTGAGTACAATGCCCCGTTCGGAATGTATCTGACCAGACACCTGATGCAGCTTGAAAGGCCCCAAAAGTTCCTCACCAAAAGGATAAAGGGTCTCAAAAATATGTCTTATGCTGCCCGACTGAAAGAACTCCAGCTTTATTCAGTCTCATACCGCTTGCTCAGAGGTGACCTGTGCCTGACATATAAGGCCATGTCAAACCCAGATTTGATGAATATGCTTCACCTCAAAAATCTAGATCCCTCAGAACCACAAGGCGGGAGACTTAAACCTTGACACGGTTATAAATAGAAGCGTGCTGGAGGGACAGATTCATCACCCAGAGACTCCCTATGCTGTGGAACAAAATCCCGGTACATGTGAGGCAGAGCACCTCGCTGGCCTTGTTCAAGAGGAATCTTGACCAATGGATGGGAGATCGCAGATATACCCCAGGGATTACTTCAGTGTCACTGCTTGACAGAGGCACAGAAAAATGATAGGCATAGTTTTTATTCAAACTAAAGGGGTGGCGAAAGCCACATAACTATGGGCTAGGCTTATAAATGCCCTTGGGCAGATAGCCTAGTATGAACCTATGAACCTATGAACCTATGAACCTAAACTTCAGGAAAGCTCTTGATTCCATCGCAGAATGCGGCTTAAGAAGGTTAGAGGTGGGATGAAACAGATGGGCAGAGGGTTGGTTGCACTGAAGAACACAAAAGAAAACAACAAAGGTCACTATCAGGAGGAGGATCAGTAAGTAGTCAAGTGCTTCACAGATAAAATCTGTGGACCTGTGCAGTTAATCTATATGCTACATAATGATAGGCATACAGAACAAGATTAAACCAACATAGGGTCAACACTGGAAAAATAGCAGCATGGAATTAAAAGTAGCAGTCAACATTCAATGGAAAAAAATACAAGTCTTGCAACAGGGTAGCAACAACAAAGTACAGTATAAACGTCTGTTTAGGCTGAACTTTAAAAAGAAGAGAAAAAAAACAACTTTGGGTAAAAAGTATAGCTGGCCAAATTGTGAGGAAGAGAGTGAAAATACAGTAGTTAAGGCAAACAGAAGCGCTGCCTGCAGACCCAGGAGCAGTCACTCCAGAGAATTCTCAGTGTACTGCTGGCAAGGCCATAGTTGGAATACTAAGCCCAGCACTGGAAGTCAGTAGGAAGGATGTACAATTGTTAAGGTGCAAGAAAAGCTGTGATGACAGGGAAGGGGACAGAAGCAAAGGCACAGGAAGACAAGAAAGACTGAAGATGGATATGTAAAACTACTGAGAGGAAAACAATGTAAGATGGCAACAACCTCGGCTACAAAACCACAGGAGTTAAGAACAGAACTATAAAAGAAAAACCATGAGGTGGAAAACGGCATAATTTCTAAACCGGGGCAGCAAACATTAATTCAGGAGACAATATTTCAAAGGTAGGCTGTTGAGCACACAGAATGGCTCCTGGAATGGGAAGTGAAAATCTAAACCAATGAATGCATTCAGGAATGTCTGGGATTGACAGAATAAAATTGCAAGGAGGGGGCAACTGGACAACCAACCGGACAGACTAAATAAATTAGACTGCTGCTATTTTTATGCATGAAATGATTTCTTCAAATAATGAAAAAAATTCTAGTTAATTAACTGGAAATAAGGCGAATGTGGCAAAACTAACCTCTCACAAATAAAGATGCAGTCAAGTGACTACGGTTTTCAGTGTGTTGAGAAGAAATGAAAGTTTGACATAAAATGCTGCTTTTACAGAGCCAAAGTCACTCTGGAGGAGAAAAAGAGAAAGACAAGTTCTATACTTGTTCAGTGGGACCTCTGTCTACTAAAACTGCATATGCCAGGTGGCAGTCATTTTTTAGCACAATCACAGTTCTACTAATCCTGCAAGAGAGTCCTCCCAAAAGAACAGATGTTGTTTGCAGATAAGGGACGAGATACAGTAGAAAAACTTGGATTACCTTTACTGAGTAAAGTGAAATGACATTCACTAGAAGTAATAAATGAATTCTTTAAAAGTAGATGAAGTCTGGAATTGTCTGAAATCATGGTTAAGGAAATAACAGTCTGCACAAAAAACATACGGGAAAGAAAATCATCTTAAAAGTTGAGCCAGCAACTCAAGACGTTAATCTGTTACTGAACCAGGAAACAGTAGGCAATGAAAAACAAATGACCTTATTTTAGGTAAAGCAAAAAAAAAGCAGTGGGATACAGGGGGAAATCAGGAGATTAGAATTTAAACTGCTGGTACGAACTTGCGTAGAACAGGCAGTCAGACGTCAGTTGACTGAGATGAGATACAACTTAGCAGATGTGTCTTGGCTAATAGCCGACAAAGTGGTGGTTGCAGAAGGCACATGTGGTTAGCCTGAAAAAGTCAGGTCATAAGCCAGACAGTCAAGAGTAACATAAAATAAGGTGCAAGAAAATCAAGAAAGAATAGTTGTGTAAAATCTTACCATAACCACAGATGTCCTTCTCTTCCATATTGCAATATTCTTAGTGTGGGATTCCCTGCCTCAGGCGACACGAACGTCAGCTGCTATACAAAAGCTTAAGCCTGGTTGCTGTAGGTGCATGGGATGTCACATGTAGGGCCATAAACCAGGGACTTTAAATGTGACGTCTGCATGCACTGACCTCAGAACTTGGAAGGCCAGTCAGACAGTCCCAAAGAGAGTAACAAGTGATATCAGCCAGAAGTGTCAAGTGCCATATGCTGGATAGTCTGCTCTTGATCTAGGGTAGAGCTTCCTAGAGCCTAAGAGATATGTCCATAGTCCAAAATAAATATTTGGGGGGGGGGGTTGCAGGGAGGGAAGGAATACTGCAACATGGAAGAAAAGGACATCTAATGGTTATGGTAAAATATTTTACACAACTATTCTATGTCCTTCTATTCCTACGTTGCAGTATTCTTAGTGTGGGAGAGTACCACAGCTTAATTAGAGGGAAGGGTGTGGATAGAAGTAGAGGATTCCAGAAACTCCTGCAGGATTGCTCAAGCAAACCCTGCCCTGGCTCTGGACACATGGTCCAATTTGTAGTGTTTGGTGAAGGTGTGAATTGTGGACCAGGTATGCTTTCAGAATGGAGGCTGTGTCCAGCCCTTTGAGGAAGGCTTTGCAAGTAGCCATGCTTCTGGTAGAGTGCACTCTTACCCCTTGGGGTAAGTGCTTGCCATGGTGCGAGTAGCAGAAAGAAATGGATGTTCTGATCCAACAAGAAATAGTTTGTGTGGAGACTGCCTTGCCCAGAGCCCCGGGGTGGAAGGATACAAAACAGTTGGCTGGATTTTCTGAAGGACTTAGTTTTGTCTCGGTAGAATTTAAGTGGTCTGTGCACATCCAAGGAATGGAGAATCCTGTCACTATTGTTAGTTGGAGAGGGGAAGAAGGTAGGCAGGTGAATGGATTGATTTAAGCACAGTTCGTTGACCACTTTAGGCATGAAGGAAGGGTTAGTGTGCAGGGTCACCCTATCCTTGTGGAAGGTAGGATAGGGGGGACAGGCCATGAGAACCTATAACTCTGACACTCGCCTAGCGGAAGTAATGGCCACCAGCGGTACAGTCTTCCATGTACACATCTCGAGAGTAGCTGTGCTAGCTGGCTCAAATGGGGCCAGTGTTAGTTTTTCCAGAACGAAGTTTAGGTCCCGAGGAGGGGGGGGGGGTGAGATGGGTTTGCTAGGTGGTCTGATGTGTAAGACCCCTCTCAGGAAAAGTTTTACATCCAGCCTGGACAGCAAAGGGGGATCCAGAGGTAGACAAGCTGAAATGGCTGAAAGGTGGACTTCACTGAAGAGTAGGAAAGGCCATCCTTAATCAGTTCACACACATAGGCAAGGACTAGGGATAGGTCTGCCCGGCCGGGGTCCCTGTCCTTATGTAGACACCATCTGGAGAATCTCTCCCATTCTGTTAAGTATGATTTCCTAGAAGCAGGTTTCCTGGCCTCCCTCAGGACTGTATGCACGTCTTTTGAGTATTGATGTCTGAAAGGGATTAGAAGTTTATCACCCAGAGTGTAAGCCTAATATATGTTGGTGAGTGTGAATTAGAGTTCCCTTTTGTTGTGCGAGTAAGTCCATCTTGTGGGGTAACTTGTGGTGATTGCCCTTGGCTAATGAGAGAATTAGGGGAAAGAATAGTTGTGTAAAATCTTACCATAGATGTCCTTCTATTCCTATGTTGCAGTATTCTTGGTGTGGGAATTTCCGCCACAGGTGACCCATACGTCGGCTCCTATACAAAAGCTTCAGCTTGGCTGTTACATGGGATGTCACGCATAGGGCCATAAACCAGGGAACTTAAATGCGATGTCTGCACGCACAGACCTCAGAACTTTTCAGCCACAAACAGTCACATTATGCGCTTTGCTCCTTCACCTCAAGATGTCTAAAAGCTAAGTATCCCAATGGGGTTTTTTCTTCTTTGACCTCTAGCTAGAGCTTGGTCTGTTGTAGTAAACTATAGACGAAGTCAGCAAAAAAGGGCAAATGCCAACGTGGGCACCAGATACCCCATAAAGATATGCACGACTGCTGCATTTTTTGCCTAGGCTGAGAGCACAATCACACCATTTGCTCTATCTGCCAATTCCTAAGACCCTACACAGCCGTCTGGTTCACTTAATCTTTACCTAGAAAATCAACAACTTAAAAAATTAGCACTTAGGATGGATCCCGTTTTGGTAGCCCTGACAGAATCTCCGTGAAAGAAGGCCAAGATTCCTAGGCCCTCTTCCACTGCCTCTCTGCATTCAGATGTCCCGCCAGCTACCAATTTAGGAGTTGAGGGACGTCCAACAGATCCGTCGACTTCGATGGCGACCTTCCTAGAGTGGCCATGAAGGCCTAGGCTGGTATTAAAGGGAGAAGAGTTTGAAGGGATAGCATTCTGAATGATGGGGACTTTTAGGAACCGGCTTAGGAAGGCTAAATCTAGTATTGGACTCCCAAGGCCCATCTTTTTTGGGGACAAGAAAAAGTCTTTTGTAAAATCCTTTTCCTTCCTGTCCTGGGGGGACAGATTCTATTGTTCCTAATCTTAGAAGGTCTAGCAGTATGTGAGGTATGAGGTGGAGCTGATTTTGGGGGGTGGACCTTGGAATGGGGTTTTCCTTCCCAGAAAGGAAATATCCATTTTGAATGACAGTCAGTACCCAGTGGTCTGATGTGAATGTCTTCCAAAAGGGGAGGCAGGCCGACAAAGGTAGATGGGCAAGGCAGTCATACACTGTTGGGTCCACTTCTATCCTGAAAAGGCTCTCTTGGGAGCAGCTTGTGAGATAACTGGTCTGAAGTATGTTTGCCTCTTGGTTCCTCCCCTATGCCTGGCAGGAGGAGGGTATGGCAGAGGAAGGGGTTCGCAAGACAAAATAACTCTTTGCAGGGTAATTCCTGTAATATTTGGAAATGGGAGAGAAGCAAATCCTTGATGTCCTGAAGCTCCTTACTTTTCTCCTGCAGGTTTCTAAAAAGTTCTGTAGATTATTTGCCAAACAAGAGATTATGGTCTAATGGGGCATCTAGAATTTTAGACTTGAAATCCTCAGGGAGTGGTTGGAGGCGAAGGCAAGACTATATGCGAAGAACTGAAGAAGAAGCTGCAGACCTAGCGGAGGCCTCTGCAGCACCATAACTGCACCGTCTGGCTACCTGAGAAGCCAGGGACAGTTTAGATGCTATCTCAGTTTTGGTAGGGCAGTCAGGGGTGGTAGCCAAGAGAGTGGAGGCTTGTGAAACTAAGTCCAAGGCATATTTTATCATGGGAGTTTGGTAACTGATAGCTCTGAAGACCAGGGTGGAGGAAAGGTACACTTTTTTTCCCAATCCTGTCCATGCTTTTGCTATCCCTATTAGTGGGCAGAAGAGATGCGGATGGAATCAGTCTAGACTGTCAGGGGAGACGGCAATTACTGCAGGGTCTGCCAGGGAAGGCTTTACTAAGAATTTCTGGTCATCAGGCACTTTGTAGAACCTGTCCAGTCTCTTAGGAGCAAGTGGTTGTGAATCTGGATTCTTGGATGCAGAGGTGAAAGCATCCAGATAAGTAGGTAAGACAGGTGGGATGGCTGACGGGGAGGGAGATTCCACTAGAAGGAGTTCCAAACTCCTCCTCTTGGTGTTAGTCATCTGGGTAGTGTCCCATTTGAAGTATTCTTTCATTTTTTGCAATTGTTTCTCCAAAGGTGATATCCTCTGGTGGGGAGTCCCCCTCAATGAATTCCTCATCTGGGGAATAGTATTCCAGAGGGGGAAGCAATTTGTGAGACATGAGAAATAGATTCCATCAGAAGATGAGTAATAGGGTTCTAAATCCTCCTTTCCTTCTTGGGCAGTAGGGAAGGGGAGAGAAGTTGCAGAAACAGGCCTAGGACTAAGCACTGGAATAGTGGTAGGGGAAGAGGCTGTGGGCCTAAGAGCCATAAAGGCCTGCATCAAGGAGTTGGTAAATGGCTGCCACTCTGGGACTCCTTCAGGGGTAGGAGTCAGGTGTTTAGTTTTTTGTTTCCGTTTAGAAGGTGCACGTCTGGGAGAAGGCCTGGGCTCTGTAGCCTGGGCTTCAGGTAATGGCATCCCGGTTGGTTGTCCAACTGTATCGGGTTCCCCCTCGACATCGGTAGGGACCAACGTCTGTGCTGTCTCGGTGGATGCACAAGCCGCTACTTCCGAAGCAGTTTCCTCGGTGGGAGCCGAAGTAGAAGGTTCTATCGGACATCCCTCAACCCCTAAACTGGAAGCTGGCGGGACGTCCGATGGAGAGGCAACGGAAGGAGACCTGGAAACCTTGGCCTTTTTCCGTGGTGGTTCTATCAGAACGGCCGATTCGGGCTCCATCCTGACCGCACTTTTTTTGAATATTTGGTTCTCTAAATAGAAGTTAATAGCAAGATGGCTACGAAATGTCTTTGGAACAAAAGACTGGCAAATGGAACAAGCTGTATGGTCATGTTCCTTCCCTAGACAAAAGACGCAATGGTCGTGTGTATCTTTATGTGGTATCTGACACCTGCAATGGCATTTGCCCTTCTTAGCTGACATCGGCTAATGAGAACCACAGCTAACCAAGCTCAAGCAAAAGAGACGAAAAATTCCTCAACGGGGTACTTAGCTTTTTAGACGTCTTCAAGTATAGGAGCGAAGCGATCGATGTGACATCGTCTGTGGCTGAAAAGTTCTGGGGTCTGTGCGTGCAGACATCACATTTAAGGTCCCTGGTTTACGGCCCTATGTGTGATGTCACAAGCACCTACAGCAACCAGGCTTAAGCTTTTCTATAGGAGCCGAAGTTCGGGTTGCCTGAAGCGGGGAATCCCACACTAAGAATACTGTAACACAGGAACAGAAGGACATCAGAACTTTGTGGCATACTACACAGGAAAAGAATGAGCAATAACCCTAAAAAAAGTGATCCAAACAGCTACAATGCAGAGTACTGAATCCATCTTACTTATCACAGAGCAAACCTTGCTTAATGAAGCACACTGCAGCTAGGATGATAAGTGACAAGATTTTTAAGGAGTAAGGAAATGCACTAACAGTGTCTGCCACAATGGATATCAATCACCGGGATGGACATAACACTCACTTGTTTATTAAAAAAGAAAATAATGGAAAAATGAGTTGTTCAGAACTGAAATTCAAAAAAAAATAATCTATTACAGTGATCAGGTCCAGGTCTGCCATGCAAACACATCTTGTCAACAACCTAATTCAGCAAGTGTGCACTGGGACAGGAAATATAACTTGTACAAACAAAAGAAGAAAATGCAGGAATACAAAATCTTCACAAAAGATGGAACAAAATGTGGCGGCTTAATAGCTTATACCACACCTGCTAAATGAAAGCAGTTATCACCAGACAGTAGCTGTATTATACCTCACTAAAATGTTATTAAATGCAACATTTACTTGCTTAAATACCTTAATAACTTTGGACCCAATTTTGAAAGATCCACTCAGCTTTTGTAGTGCACGATATGCATCTTGTCTGTGAACCATGCAGACATAGGCACAACCTCGAGGTGGAATCATCTGCAAAAGTCATAAAATTAAAAGGGTTAATGTCATACTTAAACAGCTTGTAAAACTAGAATCTTGTCATTCTGAATTAACAGGCTGCAATACAAGAAAAGGTAAGCTTTTTATGTTAATGTTATAACTGCATACAGATTTCATTGCGTGTGACATACTGTATGAAAAATAGCACTACCACCTTCCTGTTTTTACTAATCATTATCAAAGGCCACTAGCTAGCCAACTTCAAGTCTCATCCATAGTAACATGATGCAAGTTTATGAGTTTAAATTCTTCTTGAGAAAGGGATTTCACATTAGATTTTTCAAAATGCAGTCATAGTGCCAGTCAATCTAACAGGAAAAAGAGTTAAGGAGCAAACTACTGGCACAAGGACAACTCTTATTCTATCAAACTCTGGAGATGTCAACACTTTCTCAATGCATAATGCATAGTCCTGCATGCATAACGCACCAAAAAGTCTTCCTCATATTTACTCTAATACTCTTAAGCTACTAAAATAGCAACAATGGATATCTTTTCAGCCCTTCAATTCCTAAGAAACAAGACATCTGATTACACACATGGTGGGTGGGGGGGTCATTAGTGCAGTAATTACCTGCCTACAATCTATTCATATTATACACAGCATAATTTATTCTAAATTCTACACGTTTGGTTCCAAAGTGCATTTACTTCACACTGGTAAGCAGCAGTACGGTCCAAAAAATGTTCCATAAGTGGTGCTAAGCTATGACAATATTTCGCACTGTGCACTCGCATGCCAAATGCTTGCAGTTTTGATGAAACACCTCTTCATTTTATAAGTAATAAAAATGTAGAGCACCTCACAACAATATGTTTTAATGTAAAAAGATCACTACAGTGGCTTATACATCTAAAGTCAAAAACTGTTTCTGACTGTGACTAAAAAGTCAGCTCAGTCAGCCAAGTTTGCACATATCGGCATATCTTAAAAAATATTCCTGTTATGTTGCATACTATAATACTTCTCAATTGCTATGATTTTAGGCATAGCTCTATGATTTTGGCTTTCAGATTTAGCCTTTTTCTTCCTCAATTTATAACTTTCCTCAAAGTCAGACTTGTTTATGAGTATACACTATTAAATATATAAGCCATCTATACAAGAATTCACTAACTATACAAGGTTTAGCATACAAAAAGGCCTTCTACTGTATATTAAAAAAGTGATCATACTTCTGACCCTCTTCTATGATTTTTAAAGATCAGTGCTATGATTTTTAATGTTTATAGGTTGAAAGGCATTAGTATGGTATAATGAAAGGGACGTTAAAGACTAGCAAATATTAAAATCCTAAATGATCCATTTTTAATGCTATTGTAGAAGATATGGTACCTTTCCATGCACATAAATCAGACTGTGTAGTACATGCCAAAAATAAAATACTAAAACAGATCAATACTTGAAACAAATCAACTGTAATAAATAATTTGAGAGTACATGAGCATTCTAGTGTGGATACGTTTCAACTTCCCAGTTTGACAGACTTTGGTTGAACATTGCTTATGCATATCCAAGTACGTTTTCTAAGCTCAGTCTGTCATAAATAATTTTCTGCGCATACATCTGGATCACTGACTTACTTACTACACCAATGAGAAAATAGAGTCCCTTTACAGAAGTCTGACTTTCTGGTATTACGTTTTGGCTCTTTTAAAACAGAAAACACCTCTGCAGAAAAGGACCAACTACGAAGTATCAACATGAGATCATCCAAGCTGTTAGGCTAACAGGCTTGGTTGCAACACTGACAGTACTGAAAGAACCACAGCTACCTTCGCCAGCAGGAAGAAATCAAATGAAATTTGCTTTACAAGAATGAGAGGAGGTGAAGCAAATAAAAGCCCAAATTATGAAAGGACACTGGTCACTGTCTGACAATGAAGACATCTGAAACAGAACGCAGGAAAACCTGATGTTTTACAACAGATGCAAAAGATTAATTTTTGTTCACCATTGTTACTTCTCCCCAGTGTTCATAAAAGTGAACCTATCCAATCTATTCAAGAGATTAAATGCTCGTTAAATTATCTGTCAGACCATTTTATTTATTAGAAATACAAATGGTCTGAAGAATCAAGTTCATTCAGACTTCCGGATCACTCAACCTGCAAAAGAGGAATAATACACTCTTCTTAATGTAAAAAAAATATTAAGAAGTGCTGTGCTGGTCCACTAACAGAATACACAGTCACTGGAACGCAAACACAAAGCAATACCTTTTATTGGACCAACACAAGTTTTGCAGTTACTCCAGCTTTTGGGCTAGCGGCCTGACAAAAGGTCCCTGCTAGACCAAAAGCTCAAGTAGCCGTGAAATTTTCTGTTGTCCAATAAAAGGTATTGGATCACATCTTTGTTTTAGTTTCTTTCTGCCTTTCTGAGAGGATCACATCAGTAACTAAAGTTGCAGACTCCTCTTCTGGAAGACCTTCTTGAAATCATGGAGTGCTAAATGGATAGCTGTTCTCTCTTTCAGACTCAACATTTTCTGTTTCCCATTTGGGAAAAAACAAAACACCCACGAATAACCACATAGGTGGCAGCCCCCTTAATACAGAAGAGGTAATGAGAGATCTGGGGACCCAAGTAAATAGTAATCTCTCCTTTGATAATCATAAATCCTTCTATGTGGCCCATCTAATTACTAAAGGGTTCGCATCTAGAAATAAAGAGGTTATAGTGCCCCTCTACTCGTCACTCATCAAACCCATCATAGAGTGCAATGCTCCATTTGGGATATATCTCACAAGACACTTCCAACAGCTGGAAAGACAACAAAAGTACCTCACCAAGAGCATTACTGGCCTCAAAATATATGTCCTATGCAGCCCGAATGAAAAAACTCCGGCTGTACTCAGTGGCATATCGCTTCCTCAGAGGTGATCTCTGCCTGACTTACAAAGCCATATCCAACTCAGAATTGATGGACATGCTCCACCTAAAGAAATTGAAGTCACTGTGAGCCACACGCTCTAGTGAGCTAAACCTCGCCACAACAAACAGAACATGCTGGAAGGATAGATTCCTTAGAACATGCTGAAGGGATAGATTCTTGTCACAGAGACTCCCCATGCTTTGGAACAAAATTCCAAACTACATTAGGCAGAGCCCCTCACTTACACTCTTCCAGAGAAACCTTGACGAGTGGATGGGTAACAGAAAATACACCCCTGGGATCACTTCATTGGCTCTGCTTGACAGAGGATCAGTTAATTAATCAATGGGGCGGCGAAAGCAGACGCACACTGGCTAAGCTTATAAATGCCCTCGGCCAGATAGCCTAGTACCTACCTATGTTCTGTGCTGGAAACCACAAAATGTGTACTGTTAAACCTTGCAAAAGAGATCCTCACTCACAATTTGAGAATTTTAGTGATCAGCTTTTGACCTGGGAATGAAAGTAAGGTGAGTCTTTGTATGATTGAAATCTGTGGTCCATTCAAAACATGTTACTTCAGCAAGACTGGAAGCAAAGGAAGGAGGTACATAAACGGTAAGAACTCTGCAGAGCTTCCTAATGTACCAATATGCTTTACCAATGTGCAGTCTGCTGTTAATAACAGAAAGCTAGAGAAGGATTTATACCACCAACACCTTTACAACTAGATATGCATAAACCTGTTTCTTCTAAATAATGCAGTGGGTGCATTCTTGGTCCAGGGGTAGAGATGCCTTTGTGTTGGCACTGCAGATAAGGACAACTGTGAATAGATATCAGTCTTAGACTAATGAACACTGACTCTGGGCACTTTGTAAAGATCTTGGGTGCAGAACGAAGGCCAAACAACAAACTGAAGAAATGGTAAAGGAAAAGTTTTCCATACAGAATCTAAGGAACTTGGCTAGTCTTGTGGAAAGGAATATGTAAGCAAGCATCTGCCATGCTTAGCATCAACCAACATTTTGCATTAGAAAGGTTAACAAAGCTTGCATTGTCAGCTTCTTGACTTTTTTTCTTTACATAAACCTAAAATGATACTCTGATTTTTCTCCTTTTTGCAACTAGGAAGACTCTACTGTAATAGACCTTTTTCTTTTTTTTTTTTTCTACAACACATTCCAGCCTGAATATCCATTAACTTGAATTTACAAGGCAAGGCCAAATCCAGCTAAACTCTTGCTGAATAATATAGAGAGGTCATGGCCCTGTTGTGAGAGAGAAATCTATGGTATAACCTGCTGGCCATTACCTTTTTGACTCGTATCTGTTGGGAGCGGGAACCACAGAGAGAAAAACAAAAAACTTTCCCCTAGTTATATGAGAAGAGATGAGGCAGGGAAAAGAAATAACAGATTTAACTGATTTCTACTGTTAGGTCTGTTCACTTGCTCAGATCTTTGATGTTGGTATTTGATGTCCCACGCTTGCTGTGCTTCTGAGGATTATGCTACTTAGTTTGATTTTAGTAAAAGGGCAGGAATTCTTGTAATTTCACAAGTGTCTGGGCTCCTCAAAGGTTTCCTGCACTGCATGCTTAGCAATCACACACAAACCTATTACAACATTTTCAAAACTTTCTAAAAGGAAGAACACAATAAAATTGCCTTCCCAACAAGTGCATGCAACCACTATGAAAATAACTCCTCCTCCTTGCCATATCTACCACAGTGGCAATATTTCGCACAATGCAAAAAAAAAAAAAGAATGACTCATCTCTTCAACTGTTTTTCATCAAGGGAGACTAGAGTGAACTTTATTAATTGCTTAAACATCTAGGAGTATGTCCAAGAGTACATCCTGATACAGAACTGAAGTTCTACGAATTAAGTCAAATATTGTATTGAAAAAAAAAGAAAAACAGTACACAAACTCTTGGATGCCTCTATCACATCTAGCCTCATTTCACTCTAAACTTGCACTGCAAAGTTGCCACTTCCTTTCTCCCTCCTGCCCCTTTTACATAACCCGTCCTCTGAACTGCTTTGATAATTAAGCACATCTTAAAATACAGCAGCATAATATGCAACCCTGCCTGTCCAAGAATCACCACCTCTCTTCCACTCTGGAGTACTCTGATGGACCGAGGTGACCACCCACTCCAACTCTGCTTTCAAAACGTACGTTGCTTTTAGACGTACCTCCCTGGACTACATGAAGAGAGACATGGAGGACCTCTACGATCTTGCAGCCCAGGCCAGTATGACCCTAGCCCTGAGTAGCATCCTGCCATCACCCAGAATGACACCACAGTACAAGGACAAAATGATTGACTAACAATTGGCTAAGCTTCTGGTGTCATTCTAAGGGAATCCAGCAACTGTCCGCCTGGGATTACATGATTGACAGACCATGCTGCTTTGCCAGAGATGGCCTGCACCTGTCGCCCTTGGGATTCCGGATACTGGTAAAGGCACTTGCCACTCCTATAGTGCCTTTTTTAGGCAAGGTTCAAATGACAAATTCACCACCGTAACAGGTGCAAGCAAGCAAAACCTGAGGGTAATACTACTCGGTGCTAGAAGTCTCAACCTCAAAATGCATTCACTCGAGGCACTCCTCAAAATGGAGAACACTGACATCTGCGCTGTGACAGAGACCTGTTTCAAAGCTCCAGAGAGCACCCCTGCATTACCAGGCTATAATTCATACCACACCTTTCGGCCACCAAACCCGGACTGAAACACTAAAGATGGAGGCAAGTCCATATTCATTAAGGATATCCACACCTCCAAGCTAGTTGCTCAGCATAATGCATCCGAGATTATCCAAGTTCAACTAACTCTGGGCAAAACTGCAATCCAGATTGTAGCTTGCTACAGACCCCCCACCATGCCCCAGGATTCCCACTCCTCTTTTCTTGATACACTGGAAAATATTAAGGTACAACCCAACGCTCTAATAATGGGTGATTTCAACTACCCTACCATTAACTGGGAAAACTACTCATGTACCAACTCTTTTGCTCAACCTTTTCTGGAAATCATCAATTCCAACGCCTTGGATCAACTTATCCACACCCCCACCAGGGGCAGCAATATCCTAGACCTGATCATCACCAACATGGGTAACTGGTGTTCCACACCAGAGGTCAGCTCCTCCTTGGTCAGATCCGACCACAAGCTAATCACCCTAGAAATCCACATCCCGCTCCCACCCCCCATTAAGAAAACAACCATAAAAAATTTCTCCAAAGCCAACTTCACGCTTCTTAAGACAGAAGTGGCAAACTTCACGACACCCATGCACAGATGGACAATAGAGGTACGACTGTTGAATCCTACACAAATGCACTTTATAAGCACTTACACGAGTGCATGGATTGTGCTATCCCTAACAGAATCAAGATGCTATCCTCCAAAAAAAAGGAAGCCAATCTGGTGGTCTTCTGCCATAAACAAACTCTACAACAGAAGAAAGAAACTGTTGCAAAAAAGAGTAAAATCCCACGATTGGAGGAACTCCCTGGTCAGCCTCAGTAAGAAGCTGAGATACCCAAGCTAGTTATGAAAACAAAATTGCCACCGACTCTAAAGACAACCACAAAGCATTCTACAGCTATGTCAAAAATCTCAATGGCAACACTCAGATCTGCTCTGAGTTACAGCACAATGCCACTAAATATACAGAACCAGCTGATATTGCCAACATCCTGGCAGATAGGTTCAGTGCTAACTTTACCCCCCTCTCACCCCCTAAAGGGCCCATTTTTATACTGGAACACTGCAAAGTTCCTGTAATCACGGCTGCACAGGTAAAAACCTCTCTCTCCAAAGCCAAGAACACAGCATCCATGGGACCTGACAACATCCCAGGCTGACTTCTACATGGACTACAGAATGAACTGGCACCCCACCTAAGTACCATGTTCAATCATAGCCTCACCTCAGGCTTTGTGCCCATTGAATGGCACACCGCGACAGTTATCCCATTCCACAAATGGGGGGGGGGGGCACAACAGACCCCAGGAACTACCTCCCCATTAGCCTGACAAGCCTCGTCTGCAAGGCCATGGAATGTATCATGCATCATGGAACTCAAAGACATTGGAGATCTCCAAACTCTGGACCCCACACAGTTTGGGTTTGTAAAAGGCAGATCATGTCTCCTAAACCTGATAGACTTCTTTGAAATAGTCACCAAAGCCATAGATGAGGGTAAGGTGGTTCTCACACAGCCTATCTAGATCTCACCAAGGCGTTCAACACCATCCCCCACTCTGGAATTATAGATAAACTCACTAAACTAGGTATAAATCCCTATGTCACAAGATGGGTTGCCAACTGGCTTACTGACAGAACCCACACTGTGAAAGTAGCAGACTCCAAATCAGACTTGAGACCAGTGACAAGTGGAGTACCACAGGGTTCAGTCCTGGGTCCTCTCCTGTTCGGTATCTACTTCTCTGAAGTACAGGCTAACACAGAAGGTCTTCGGCTAACTAGATTTGCAGATGACTGCAAACTAGGAGCCATAATCTAAACTCCTAATGATGTGGGCATCCTACAAAAGGGCCTCACTGAGACAGACGCCTGGTGTCAAAGACATGGTCTCAAGCTCAACGCCAAAAAGTTCATTGTCATCCCCTTTGGTAAAACGATGTACCCATGAGCTACCACATAGGTGGTAGTCTAACACTGAAAGTTTGATAAGAGACCTTGGGACACAAGTGGACAGTAGTCTCTCCTTTGATAATCACATTGCCACAGTGGTCAGGAAATCCTTCTAAGTGGCACACCTCATCACAAAAGGTTTCTCATCCAGAAAAAAAGAGGTCATTGTTCCCCTCTACTCATCACTCATTAGACCCATTATAGTGTACAACGCCCCTTTTGGTATGTGCCTCACAAGACATCTACAACTGGAAAGGCCACAAAAATACCTCACAAAGAGGATTACTGGCCTCAAACAGATGCCTTACAAAGACTGTCTCAAAAAACTCCAGCTTTACTCCGTCGCATATCGACTACTCAGAGGCGATCTCTGCCTAACATACAAAGCTATGACAAACCCAGAGCTGCTGGACATGCTCCACAAAGAAATCCCAATCCCTCTGAGCTACACGCTCTAGGGACCTAAACCTTGTCACCACAATAAACAGAACATGCTGGAGGGATAGATTCCTGTCCCAGAGACTTCCCATACTCTGGAACAGACTACCTATGTCAAACAGAGCTTCTCATTAACACTCTTTAAGAAAAATCTTGATGATTGGATGGGTAATAGGAAATTCACCCCGGGGATCACTTCTGTGGTTCTGCTTGGCAGGGGCACAGGAAAATAATTTTCTTGGGTGGCGAAAGCCAGGGTACCTTTTTGGCTAGGCTTGTATAGGCCCTAGGGCCAATAGCCTAGTACCTACCTATGAACCTGCTCTATAACAGTTATAGACTGCCTGAGTAACTACGAAAAATAGTGCATAGCGCATGCTTCCATGTGCAATCTGCCTAACCCTTGTCTTTTTTCTGCACTAGTCTATAGCCATATCTTATATAAGGATGGACAGTTTTAAATATTCTTGCCCAGTACCTGAATTACCCTCCAAATGACATAAGTTACCAAATATAAAAGGCATTTAAAGCAATGGGGGAAAAAAAATTGTCTCAACTGCAGCAGTGGCATCACATAACTTGTCACCATTTTCATGTGGGTGTGCGTTTATTCCAGACATGAATTTCCCTTCTCTTGCACTCCTTGTCTGACTCTGGTACCTTTGCCTCCTCTTCTCTGTTCTCTCACATGGTATTCAATCCTAAACAGCAGCATTATTACATGTGTTTGGCTATAAACTATGACTGTTGTCAGGGGTTATTTCTGACTTGCCAACTTTGATCAGAAGGGTGAACTTCCATGGATCCAAAGCACAAGCCAATGAGGGCGTAGATCCTGCATACATCCCCTACGTGCTAGGCATTACACTTTCTGTACAATGCCAAATCTTTTAAATTTTAAAGCTTTGGCTGATAACAGGTTTGCATCATTTGAATACGAAGCACGCACAGCCTTGAAGCTTTCAGTGTTTGAACATAAGAAACTATCTCAGAACACAGCTTTAGTCTGGACAGGATGTGGTGAACATCAAACACATTCCTCTAAGGACAACCATTTGTTAATTTAAAAAAAAAAAAAAGTCCAGAAAACTAGTGTCTGCCCTTTCATCCATTGTAAATCTTGTAATTACTGGCTGCCCATGATAATCTACAAGAGATGACTGAAGCAAGTGGGCCAGAATGTACTCTCGAGAAAAACTGGAAAGGGACTCCAGATTAAAACATGTTCAGGCATCTAAAAGAATAGTCCCCCATGCAAAAAAAAAAAATTCTAAGTTGCAGTACTACATGCGGTACGGTGGTATGTTCAAAGACGAACAGCGTGTAGACAGTGAAAGCCAATGAATAATACAAAAAAAAAAAAAAATAAACACTTGAAACAAAATGAAAGCTAAATGTTGGAAACTTCTGCTTCCCCCCTTTTCCTGTGGTGGAGTTTATAAAACTGGTCTAACATCTTTTGTGTTAGGCAATTGCTTCAAGGCTTGCTAATTTAAAAATAGTTTCCGTTTGTAAATTCTTGCATACACTGTTGGAAACTCCTGGTGTTCTGGCTGAAGCGGGATTCTCAAACAATCTGGAAATATACCACTGATTGACAAGTATATTTCTTGGCATTTTAACCTTTCAGAGTTCTGCATTGTCTTAATTCTGCCTGACTGAATTATTTTATATATTTTCTGGCATTGTTTTATGTTTCTCTTCTGTCCTGAAACTGCTTCCCCTCTATTCCTGTGGTGGAGTTTATAAAACTGGTCTAATAGCTTTTGTGTTATCTAATTGCTTCAAGGCTTGCTGATTTAAAAATAGGTTCTGTTTGTTAATTCTTGCAAGCACTGTTGGAAACTCCTGGTGTTCTGTCTGAAGTGTGATTCTCAAACAATCAACATTGTCTTAATTTTGCCTGACTGAATTATTTTTTTTTTTTGCCTGACTGAATTATTTTATATATTTTCTGGCATTGTTTTATGTTTTTCATCTGTCCTGAAACTGTTTTTATTCTTGTAGTGTTGTTATAGTTGGTGACTTTGCAGTTGCCCACCCCTACTTTAAATCAGATCTGGGACACCCCTCCCAGTCTGGTGTTCACTCACCTTAATACAGAGAGAACATTAGAGAAGGCCAACCCACTTAGGTTCTTAACCTTCTTCTGCTCCTCTTTCCACTTTACTGAAAAAAAAATTGCACTTCATTTTGCTTTTGCCTCTTCTTAAAAGTACTCAATTGTATTTATTCTGCTGCATTTATTACTGCTTGGTAGTAGCCCTGATTAAATTGTAACTGTTACTCTAAGCCTTTTGGTTTAAGTAATTGGGCTTCAGACCAGTTTTACATTAAGAAGGTTTGTGGTCTGCACTCGTGGGAGAAGAAGCTATATTCTGCCCTTCTGAGCTGGAAATTTCTGGTTAAAGGATTATTGTGCCTGCTTATTTGAACTGTTTCTTTCTGAAATTGGTGCACCTTGTTTGCTGTAGCATAGACTAGATTCAGGCATGCTGAATCTAGCTTTGCTTGTATAACGTGAGCACTAATCCAGGCCATCTTTTTTGGAGAAGGCTCCCCTGCACCCTAGTGGCAGGAGTGTGCAGTTAGAACCTGTCTAATTGAAGACTGCTGGAAAAGGGCTTAGTTTTGAGCTTTTTTGCTGGTTAATTGGATAATTTGTTGAAATCAGTTTGCTCCTTTTCTATTGTTATGTACAAAACAAATGCACTTTATTCACCTGCTTTTGCTGTATTTGTGTTTCTTCCTACTTTATTACATTTATTCTGCTGCATTTATTACTGCTTGTTGGTAGCCTGCTTAAATTGTAACTGCTATTCTAAGCCTTTGGTTGAAGCACTTGGGCTTCAGACCAGTTGTTTTACATTAAAAAGGTTTGTGGTCTGTTGTGGCAGGACAGGTAGCTTACATCCTTCTAAGTTGGGAGTTGCTGATTGAAGGCGTAGTGTATCTGTTATTCTAAAAGTGTATTAGTTCTGGTTTAAGCACTTGGGCTTCGGGCCAGTTATTTTACATTAAGAAGGTGTGTTCTGCACTCTTGTGGGAGAAGAGGGTAGATTCTGTGCTTCTGAGCTGGGAGTTTCACGTTAAAGGCTTATTGAACTGTTTATTTCTGAAACTGGTACGCCCTGTTTGCTGTAGCACAGACTAAACTCAGACCTGCTGAATCTAGATTTGTTTGTATAACGTGAGCACTAATCCAGAACATCTTTTTTTGGAAAAGGTTCCCCCGCACCCTAGTGGCAGGAGTGTGCAGTTAGAACTTGTCTGATTGAAGACAGCTGGAACGAGGCTCAGTTTTTAGCTTTTTATTGGTTACTTTGTTTAAATCAATTTGCTACTGTTATATTAAAAAAATACACTTTATGCATCACCGCTTAGCTAGGATTAAACTATTCCCGGCACCATAAAGTCTGCTCTTCAAATGTTCTCCTAGAACTAGCCATTTTTTAGTTTTAGCACTCAAATCTGTTTCTTTGAGATCAGCACTAAATAAGCTACAACTTACTACAGCACTCAACTTTCTTCACTTATTTAGATGAAAACAGTTTTTAGTACTTAATAAATAAGCATCTATCCAGGCATGTCTAAGGGTCAGCTCCCAGTGTTTTCTTCTGTCTACTTGATGAATCTGGGCATCTTGGGGCAATGCAGCAATTGCTTCATGTACACAGACAACCCTCTCCTTCTACCACCCAATACTACAACCTGTGACAGATGCACTTATATAACCAAACTGGAAGCAAAGCTCTGTTCACCCAAGACTGGACTAGACAGTCAAGAGGAGAAGGTAAAGACTTACACCACACCACACTCATCACATAGTCCCTTCAAAACCTACACCACTAAAATGCACACATAGAAACACAAAACACACACACCTACATTCATGGAGGCTCTCAATAAAAATCTGCTCAAGCAACAGAGACCTCCAAAGCAGAAACGCAAGCAACCTCCACCCCCAACACAACCCAAATGATACATAGCCCACAAATGCAGTGTGCCACTCAACCACAGCCCATAAGGCACAACAACGTACCAAACACTCTAGTCATAGGTGACTTTATAGTCCGGCACACTGATGTTCCACTCACCAAGCTAAACAAGGGGAAACAATGTTAGCTGCCAGGATCCAGCACATAACGCATGCACTCAGGGCACTCTACAAGTACAAATATCTCTCTGTCATTGTCCATGTTGGTGTGAATGACCTGAGACGTACCTCCCTGGACTACATGAAGAGAGACATGGAGGAGCTCTCTGAACTTGTAGCCCAGGCAGGTATGACCCTAGCTCTGAGTAGCATCCTGCCTTCACCCAGAATGATATCACTTTATAAGGACAAAATGATCGCCTTCAACAATTGGCTAAGCTTCTGGTGTCATTCTAAGGGGATCCAGTATCTGTCTGCCTGGGATGACATGATCGACAGACCACGATGCTTTGCCAGAGATGGCCTGCACCTGTCGCCCTTGGAATTCTGGATACTGGCTAAGGCTGTTGCCACCCCTATAGTGCCTTTCTTAGGTAAGGTTCAAATGACAAATTAACCACCGTAACAGGCACAAGCAAGCAAACTCTGAGGGCAATGCTACTAAATATGCCAGAAGTCTAAACCTCAAAATGCATTCACTCAAGGCACTCCTTAAATGGGAGAACATCGACATCTGTGAAGTGACAGAGACCTCGTTCAAGGCACCAGAGGGCACCCCTGCATTACCAGGCTATAATTCATACCACGACATTCAAAAAGCAATGAGCCAGCACGTACGGTTCTGTCGAACCAACTTTATTGACAAAAAGATTCCATTAAATCAAAGGAATCTTAATAAACAAGCATACCGGTTTCGGCCATATCATGGCCTTTATCAATGCAATTCTGTATAAGTAAGGAAACCCGACCCCTGGTGGACCAACATTATATACTCCATGTTTAAAGTGGTACATAATCTTATATAATAAGCAAATACATTGGAACAAAACGGCACCTTTCCCACATAATAATAAACCTCAACATAATAAACATATGAAATACATTAACAATGTTGAATATCATCAGAATAATATTATAAAAATAATATTATAAAAAAATATTATTATAAAAATAATAATATAAAAAGAAAATATATCATGGCCAAAATGTTTGGGGACCTGAATAGTGATCAGAACAACTTGTCAAGACAGTCTATATATATGAACAACCTATATATATTTTATTATTCTATATAATGATAAACCTCAAAATTTATCATAAACATACATTCCCACTTATATCACAAAGTTTGGTCAGGCTATCCAAATCCTGTATGTTATATACCTAGATCTATAATCCCATAAACTCAAATCATATATCCTCTGGATGTATATACATCCTCCACATTCCTATGGGTATTGTAAATATGCCTAGAACCAAAATTGATGAATGGTACATAATCCCTTTACATAAGTCATAATATATATACACATGACCTACAAAATTCTATTCTAACATATTTAGACCAGGTCTAAATAAACCACCCAATTGAATTATCCACCTTTGTTCCATTTGATCAAGTTTTTGATGCCATCCGGCTTTGAAACTCCTGTGAAGGGTGATCCTATCTATAACAACAAACCGAAAAATGGCCGAAGAATGCTCCAAGGTATGTTTAAATAAGGCATTAGCAACACGTTTGTTCTTAATTGCACTTAAATGTTCCCCTATTCTAAATTTAACAGGTCTGGACGTTTGTCCAACATAGAATGCAGAGCAACTACAGGTAGCCAGATATACCACCCAATCTGTGCTGCAATTAGCAAAAACCCTTGTCTCAAAAATTCGTGATGTATTTTTGCTAGAAAATTCTTTGGTTTGTTGCAAATGTTGACAAGCAGCACAATGCCCACAAGGATAGCACCCCCTTAGTATATCACCACTTAAAGTTCTTTGTTGTGGTATATTTGGAACGTATCTTTTGTAATGTGTGAAGTGAGAATTCATATTCCGTCCCCTCCGGTAAGAAAACTGACAATTTTCCGGCAACAACCTACCTAAAACCTCATGTGACAAAAGAATGCCCCAATGTTGGTTAATGACATCCCTAAAACGATTGGTATTATTCCCATAGGTAGTCACCAACCTTATTGGTTGATTATAATTTGCTTTATTACCATCCCTGTTCTTTACTTTATAACATAATAAATCCTGACGTTTCATTTTGGTAGTTTGACCTTCAGCTTTAACTAATAGTTGAGATTCATACCCTCTATGTAGAAACCTGCGCGTTAAATCCAGACTACATTCCAAATAATCTTCATCAGATGAACAAATACGTCTGATTCTCATATATTGAGATTTCGGAATATTGTGGATGGTGTGGCGTGGATGAGAACTATTAGCATGTAACAAAGTATTGTATTTGGGAAACTTGCGATATATAGTAGTCGATAAAGTATTATCTGCAAGTTTAGAAACCTTAACATCCAAAAATACAATCTCTGAAAGTTCAATATTAGCAGTGAACCGAATACCAAAACTATTATTATTCAAATAATCCACAAACTGTATTAAACTTTTCTTATCTCCACGCCACACCATCCAACAATCGTCCAGATATCTCCGCCAGATATCCAGATGTTGTAAAAATTTGTTATGTTGGTCATCGTATATATACCCAGCCTCATAGTACCCCATGAACAAATCAGCATAGATGGGTGCAAAAGAAGCACCCATCGCAGTGCCCTTAATCTGCCAATAAGCCTTACCTGCATAATAAAAGATATACTTCCGTAATACCAATTCAGTGAGCTTAATCAAAAAGTTATTAAATGCTAAAGAATAAAGGTTAGATTTATATAGCCAAAAGGAAACAGCTAAAATTCCCTGATCATGTGGAATATTTGTATATAATGAAGCCACGTCAAGAGTACAAAGTAACCAGTGAGATTCTAGTTGGGAATCATTAATTATATTTAGAAATTCGGTGGTGTCCTTAATGCGAGACCTAATAAGCGGCAGCAAAGGTTTCAAATACTGGGTCAAAAAAGCTGACAATGGTTCCGTTAAGGAACCCCTACCTGAAACTATAGGTCTCCCAGGGGGATGTAATGGGTCTTTATGTATTTTCGGTAAGATATATAAATACTGAAAACTAGGCTCATCCACCTTAAGTTGCACACCTACCTGTGTCGTAATGATACCCTGCTGTACTGATAGATCCAAAAAATCATCAATTTCTCTCTTAAAAGAAAGAGTCGGATCCACATTTAGTGCCATATAAAAACTAGAATCTGCCAACTGTCGTAGAGCTTCCTGATTATATAATGAGTGATCCAAAACCACAACTGCTCCTCCTTTATCCGCCATAGTTATAACTATGTTATGATTAGTACTAAGCTCAACCAAAGCTTGTCTTTCTACAGCTGTTAAATTATTTTCGGTAAGACCATATAAATTGGAAAAATGTAACTCCTTCATTATGCACTCTCTAAAGATGGACACATGTTTGTTCATGGGGGGAACAAAATTAGATTTCCTAAACCTAAAATCAGAAGATCTTTGAGTATGTTCCTGATCTGCAAAAAAGATTTTTAGGTTAAGTATTCTACAAAATTCATCAACATCTTGTAATAACTGAGTTTCTGAAACCAATGATGAGGGTACAAAAGAAAGCCCTTTATTCAGCAGTTTAATATGTGCTGGAGAAAGTTCAAAAGAGGAAATATTATGTATGTTGCCAATTATGTCACCATTTGTTGTAACAGGGACTGCAAGGTTATGTTGCCGGAGTCTGTTCTTATGCTTCTTACCCCCCCCCGCCTCCTACCCCTAACTCTAAAGGGGGGGGCTGTTTCCTTTTCGCCGCTGGGGACACCTGGTGTAAAGAACCTTCCCCATCCGTTACAGAAGAGGCCTCCTCCTTCTGAGGTAGTATCAGACAGATTTATGATGTCTTAAGATGGACCTTGGTCTTTTCTTATTATTATTGCTATTGCTAAATCTAGATTCCTGAAATCTCACCGATTTATGATTTACAAAAGGTTTCCCTTTTTCATAGTCCATCAAATCACGATTAAACTTGTTAATCTTCCTTTTTGTAAGTTGTTTTTCCAATATTGAGAGGTCCTTAGCCAGGTCTGAAACTTGTTGTGAATATAACACTTCAGATTTAAATTTTTCTACCTCCCCACACAAAATTTCAATCTCTGTAAGTTGACTCTGAATAGTCCTGTCATAATACCTTAATAAACAATCAACAAAATGCATAGATGATAAATGTTGCGCCTCCGCCCATTCCTTGGAAAGCTCACTATCTATATTGGCCACAATAGGTTGTATACGGACCCTTAATCCCCTAGGAGTGATATCCTTGACCTTGTAGGCTTTGAAAAGTTTCAAATGCCATACATTCGTGCGTAAAGCCTTCATTTGTCTATTAAGCTTAGAAAACATGTTGTTGCATTGTGATGGGCCATCCAATAATAAATTCGTAGAATCCGGTCCCGATAAATTATTTAAACCAAACACCTCCAAATTATCTTGATCGGCCGAAAGACCCTTCAATAACTGCCCAATGTCCATGATTCAAATGTAAAACACTCCAATATATTATAGTGTAAAGGCACCAAATGACCGAGTGACCTTGAAAACCAATCACAACTGCTATCAGTCCATATATATACTATTGTCCATGTTAGGTGTGACCTATCAACTATATTTAAAAATTATTCAGATAAACTGAACCTTTTAACTATCTTACCATAAGTGGCCCAATATACAAAAAAACTCTTCATCAAAAAAACGACCTTCGTCTTGTTAGGCAATATAACATATCAAATATCAAAAGTGTAATACCTGGAAAGAAATCCAGAAAAAATTCACTCATTTGAATAAATAATCCAACTCTGGAAAATATTGCCCTACCATAGGCCGACATACGTCTCTGCCCAAAACTCAATTATGTATTAGTATATTGCCACCGTAAGATATAATATTCACAACAACCCATGGACTTTCCAGGATTCAACCTGTTATAAACACACATCTATCCCCAGAAGTGTTGGTTACCTTCAAGGCCACTCAGAAAATAACCATATCACTAAGGCCCCATATATTAATGCCGTTCCAAACCTAAAGCCCATTAAATTATATACTGAGCACATACCAAAGGCATATATATTGAGGCCATTCCATTATATATATACACATTAATATTATTAGAAATCTTAATAAGCCATCACAATACCACACATGTTTATAAAGGAAACCCTCTGACCCACAAGGCCAAACTGACCACTAGAATTCTCATGATTATAGTCAAATGTAAGGTTACATATCTCCAATCACTAATTAAATATTGAAAACAAATGTTTGGTGGTTTAAATCTAAAATCCGTAATGAACCTAACCAACCAAAAACATTTCAAAAGCTTGACACAAGCCCCTGGAAATCAACCAGAACGCTCCCAAGCCATATGAACTGAACATCACTACAAATGCCCAAGACCCATGTTCTACAATTCAGGAATATCCCACTATTTACCACCCATCAGTACTGTTGTTACTGTTTATAACCAATGTGCATAGTCAAACCGATAGACCACACTAATATTGGACATACATATACACCCACAGATGTATGAACTAGAAAAAATTATATATACATCAAAAAAACATCTGTTATATTACTAAACGGAAAATAATATAGACAATAAACAATGCAAAAGTCCAATTATTGTCCAAATCATATTCCCAATTTTGAAATTAACAAAACGAATAGTCCAAAACATCCGTTAGTTCAAACGCTCCATGTTCGTAAATCTGTAGTCACTCCGGTTAATGGAATCCAAAATTTGTAGATACCAGGGCCCAAAATGATATAACAGTCCCGCAACATAAACGACCCATTTATGTAAAATAATTAAGTCACACATTCACTGATTTGTAACCGGAACACAATCCCTTTGAAAATCCGAAGGAATAAAAATGGCCCCAATGTCCCAATGCAATGAAAAAAGTACCTCAAATGCGAACCAAACAAAATGGCCGTCCACGCGTCATCAATTCGCATTAATAAACATGGAAAAAACCTCTCATACGAAAAAAATGGACCACTGTATTTCCGTGGACACACACCATCCAAATAACACCAAGGTTAGGTCTCCAACCGTCTCTTAAACTCCAACTCGAATTAAACAAGCAATGGTTCACGAACCAGATGTCCCCAGCGCGAAGAGAAACAGCTAAGCAACTCCACACCAAGGTACGCGCACGCCGGACAACGTGCACGGCTCCAAAAATACATAGACATTCAAAAAGCAATGAGCCTGTCGAACCAACTTTATTGACAAAAAGATTCCATTAAATCAAAGGAATCTTAATAAACAAGCATACCGGTTTCGGCCATATCATGGCCTTTATCAATGCAATTCTGTATAAGTAAGGAAACCCGACCCCTGGTGGACCAACATTATATACTCCATGTTTAAAGTGGTACATAATCTTATATAATAAGCAAATACATTGGAACAAAATGGCACCTTTCCACATAATAATAAACCTCAACATAATAAACATATGAAATACATTAACAATGTTGAATATCATCAGAATAATATTATAAAAATAATATTATAAAAAAATATTATTATAAAAATAATAATATAAAAGGAAATATATCATGGCCACACCTTTTATCCACCTAACCTGGACCGAAACACTAAAGATGGACGTGTGTCCATATACATTAAGGATATTCACACCTCCAGGCTAGTTCCTCAGCATAATGCATCTGAGATTATCCAAGTGCAAATAACTCTGGGCAAGACCGCAATCCAAATTATAACTTGCTACAGATCCCCTACCATGCCCCAGAATTCCCACTCCTCATTTCATGATACACTGGAAAATATTAGGGTACAACCCAACACTGTAATAATGGGCGATTTGAACTACCCCAACATTAACTGGGAAAACTACTCATGTACCAACTCTTTTTCTCAATGTTTTCTGGAATTCATAAATTCCAACGCCTTGGATCAACTTTTCCACACCCCCACCAGGGGCAGCCAATATCCTAGAGAGTACAGCTGTGTACCTATCATAAATGTAGATGTTAGAGTGTATTCACTGTTGCAGTCATTGCAATGGGGTGATCCTGCTGGCAGGCTACCCTCAGTCGGCCCGAGTTCCAAAGTCTAGGTCCGGCGTCGGCTGCTGTCACCTCCTCCCTGACGTCAGTGCGCCAGGGGTATAAAAGATGCAGCCAATGGCATTTTCTTCAGTTTTTCTTGCCCCAGATGTCAGGTGCCCCTAAAATGGTAGGCAAAATTATGCCAATAAGCATGCATGCACAAAAAAACAACTTTTCCTTCATCTACAAGCAAATACACCACATAAGTTGTATAGAATAGAGAAGTACAGAAAAGTCCCAGCAAGGAAAATGGGGGATGGTGGGAGGGTAAACCTGGACTGCAACAGTGAATACACTCTAACATCTACATTTATGGTAGTTACACAACTGTACTATCTTCATCATGTTTCACTGTTGCAGTCATTACAATTGGGTTGAATCCCAAAGTGAAGGTTGGGAGGCTGGAGCTAAATAGGATTAGGAGATGCTATCAGGCCCTGCAGAACTGCAGTGGCAAAGCCTGCCCTGGATTTAGAGTAGAGAGGTACGTCATAGTGCTTTGTAAAAGTATGCACTGAACTCCATGTTGCAGCCTCCAAGATGTCTTTGGATGGTACTCCTCTGAGGAAGGCTGCTGAAATGGCTGCTGCTCTGGTTGAATGTGGCCTAATGCCCTTAGGCACTGATTTGCCATGCTGTGAATAGCAGAAACGAATGCAGTGGCCTCTCCACTTTGAAATAGTCTGTTTGGAGATAGGCTTTCCTTGTGATCCTGCAGCATATGCCACTAGAAGTTGTTCAGTCTTTCTGAAAGCTTTGGTTCTGTCCAAGTAGAAGCATAGCTGCCTGTGAATGTCCAAAGAATGCAGGAGTCTCTCACCCTTATTCTGTGGGTTTGGGTAAAAGGTAGGCAAATTAATTGTTTGGTTAAGGGCCACACTGGACACTACCTTAGGCATAAATGTAGGGTTTGTCCTTAGAGAAACCATGCCAGGATGGAAAATGATAAAAGGTTCCACAGCCATGAGTGCCTGTAACTCTGAGGCTCGTCTAGCAGAGATAATTGCTAGGAGCAGAGCTGTTTTCCAGGATAAGAATTCTATATTAGCTGCAGAGGCTGGCTCAAACGGAGGCAGTGTGAGTTTTTTCCAAGAAATAGTTGAGGTCCCATGCAGGTATTGGTGCTCTCCTTGGAGGTCTTATGTTTTTGGCCCCTCTGAGGTACTGCCTTAGTAATGGATGAAAAAAAATAGGTGGTTTTGTATTGTAATGAGCTGAAACGGCAGAGGCATGAATTTTAATTGATGAAAAGGAAAGGCCTTTATCCAGCATCTCAGTTAAGTATTGCAAAATCTGAGGAATATTTGGAACAGTCGTGTCAATACCTTGGTGCCTGGTTCCAGCACAGAATCTCTTCCATTTTTCTGCATAAGATTTTCTGGTGCATGGCCTCCTGGCCTCCAAAATAACATCCATCACTGCTTTAGAGAGAGGTGTGTCTTGAATGGCTATGTTATCCGCCATGCTGCCAGGTTTAAGGTCCTGAGTTGGCTGTGCAGTACACCTGACTGTCTTGTTGGGTCAGTAAGTGAGGAATCTGAGGTAATGTCCAAGCTGTGCATTGAGACAAGCTCTTTAGGACTGGGTACCAGTGCTGGCGGGGCCAGTCTGGGGCAATCAGTATCATTTTTGGCTTTTCTTGTCTGACCTTGAGGAGTACCTTGGGGAGGAGAGGCAAAGGCAGAAAGGCATATACTGTTAGGTTTTTCCAGATGAAAGACAGAGCATCCACTTTCCATGCTTGCTTGTGATAAGTCCTTGTGCAGAATCTCTGTAGTTGGCAGTTGTGAGGAGAGGCAAATAGGTCTATGTCCTGGCATCCCCAGTTCCTTATTATCATACTGAAGACTTGCGGATCCAATTTCCACAGGTTTCTGCTTAGTTTGTCTGCCAGAATATTTATCCTTCCTGGCAGGAATTGTGCTTGCAGATGTACTTGGTAAGTCAGTGGTGTGTCCCACAAGTTCATGGCTAGTCTGCAGAGGGGTAGGAATGCGTGCCCCCCTGCTTGTTTATGTACCACATGACTGTAGTACTGTCCGTCTATCAGTAGTTGTCCTGGATGAAGTAGATCCTTGAAGGCTGTCAGGGCATTCTGAACAGCTAGCATCTCTTTTTGATTGATATGTAGATGCATTTGACTTGCAGACCATGTGCCCTGAATACATCTTCCTGCCATATGGGCCCCCCAAGCATAATCTGATGCATCTGTTGTCAATGTCTGCCTGGCTGTGGGTAAAGTGAATGGCTGTCCCATGTTGAGTTGACAGGCTTTTGCCCACCATCGAAACTCCTGTTGCAGGCAGGGAATGAGGGTAATTATTGTTTCCAGGCTGTAGCACTGTTGAGTCCAAACATTTTTTAGATACCATTGAAGTTTCCTCATATGCAGTCTTCCATATGGAATTAGCAGTATGCAGAATGCCATGAAGCCCAAAGCCTGCAGAATTTTTCTTGCAGATAACTGGGTCTTTGTTGCCAACATTCTGAAATAAGTAGTCAGTTGTCTGTGTTCGTCTGGCGTGAGATAAGCCATCTGGGCAGTTGTATTTAAGCTTGCACCCTGGAATATTATCTCTTGAGAGGGTACGAGTTTTGATTTCTTTTAGTTTACTGCGTACCCTAGACCTGTTAGTAATCTTTTTACAAACGCCAGATGCTGTAGTAGAATGTTCTTGTTCTCTGCTTGAATAAGGCAGTCGTCCAAGTAAGGATATATTTGTATTCCTCTTTGTCTGCAAAATGCAATTACTGGTGCCAGGCATTTTGTGAAGACCCTGGGCGCAGTAGATAAGCCAAAGGAGAGTGCAGAGAATTGGCAGTGCATTGAGCCAGCTATAAATCTGAGGTATCTTCTGCATGATTGTCTGATTGGGACCTGCAGGTATGCCTCTTTTAGGTCTAAAGTCACAAGCCAAACCTTCTTGCCCAGCATGGGCAGAAGCTGCTGCAGAGTTAACATTTTGAATTTTGGAATATCCAGGAATGTGTTTAGGATAGACAGGTCCAGTATTGGTCTCCAGGCTTTGCCCTTTCTGGGTACCAAGAATAGCCTTGAATAAAATCCTTGTCCCTGCTCTTGCTGTGGTACTTGCTGAATGGCTCTCATGTCCATGAAGGATGAAACTTGTTTTTGTGCCTCTGCCCATTGATTGCGTGGCAGGTCTGGCATACCGTTTGGCCTTGGCAGGGTGTGAAAGTGGAACCTGTAGCCTTGAGAAATTATATTTAAGACCCAGTTGTCCTGGGTGATCATATGCCAATTTTGTGAAAAAAGTGCTAGTTTCCCCCCCAAAGGAGCTGCCAGAAGATAAGTGCTTGGTGCTGGCAGGGGAAAGTCATTGAGACTGTCTCCTGTATGGCTGTGATTTTTCCTCTCCACTTTTGGAGGTAGAAGCGCACCATTGTTTAGACCTGTATGAGCCTTGGGGCTGTGATCTGCCTCTGGGGCATCTGTATCTGCCTTTTTGAGGCCTGTCTGACACTTTAAAGGACCAATTCTTTGTAGGCCAGTTCCTGCTAAATCTGGGAGGCTGTACCTGTAAAAAAATCCTTCACTGTTTGCATAGATTTAGCTTTGTCCTCCATTTTCTTTAACTCTTCTTCTGCTTTAACACCAAACAAGGTATCATGTTGTAATGGAGCATCTAAGAGTTTTGCTTTAACACGATCGGGCAGATTATGTTCTTTTAACCAAGCATGCCTCCTAATGACAGAACCTGTAACTGCAGCCCTGCAGGAGGCTTCTAGAGAATCAAAACCACATTGCAAAGTATGCTTTCCCACTTGTTCAGCTGCATGCAATAAATCCTGCATTTCTTTGTTTTCTGCACATTCTGAATGTCAACATTTTCTGTTTAAGCAGTGACATAAGATATTGCTGATATTTAAGCATATGAAACTGACAATTTAAAGCTCTTACAGCCAAGGTAGCAGAAGTATAAATCTTTTTCCTCCATCTGGTCAGGGCCCTAGAATCCCTATCAGAGGAGATAGGGTTTTTTGCAGTGGAGACCTTGACCCCCTTGGGACCCTGAGAAATAGATTCTGGGTCAGTAGCAGGGTTTTTGTAAAGAAATTTATGTGAATCAGGAACCCTGTAGTATCTGTCTGGCTTAACAGGAGCTGGTGGGTAAAGAGTCAGGAGACAGACCGGACTTTGAAAATACATCTACAATGTCTAAAACAGGAGGAATAGCAAGGGGCCTGTGCTAAGGTAATAAAAGGAAGTCTCTGAGCCTTTTCTTGGATTCTGAGTAATCTTGGCTCTCCCAGTGGAAATGCTCCTTCATAGTATGCAGAGTCTCCCCAAAAGAATAATCCTCAGGAGGAGAGGCTGAAGGGATAGATTCTTCAGCATCAGAATCCTCATAGGGAGGAAGGGAATATTCCTATTCAGAAGAAGAATCAGAGGAAATGGAAACCTGATCTGAAGATTCATATTATATCTCTTGCCTAGGCCTCCTATCAGGAGGGGGATGGGAGCCCCTGATCAAAGTAATTAGGTCTTTGGCCATTTTAAGCATCTGTTTTTTAGGCATGGAGGCCTGTCCAGGAGAATGCTGTACTTGCTTCTTTGTTTTTAGAACTGCTTTAGTCTTTGCCTTTGAAGCTGAAGTTCATTTTACATATAACTGTGTAGGCCTGAAAACACCCTCAGAAGCCAATGCCTGCTCAGCGGCTCCGGACCCATCTGAGGGAATAGATTTCGAGTGTCCAATACCTTGAGTTTCCAGCGGCTAGTCGGCTCCATGTTGGAGTCGGTAGCGGCCTGTGGCTCTGACGTAGCGGGCGTCAGGGGCTGCAAAAGCGCCTCACTGACAACCAGCGACAGGCCTAACAGAAGCCTCATTGGTTTTGGACCTCAGATGCTTGTCCTTTTCTTTTTCTTTGCGCTTTTTATAAACTTCGGTAGTCTGCTGTTCCAATGGCATTATATAATTGAATCTTCTGCCAAAGTAATGAAATACAAAATCGTAGCGACGCTTAATAGTGCATTGGTTAAATCTAGCACAAAACCGACAACTAGCAACGTTGTGGTCAGGGCCTAGGCAAGGAATACAGTAAGAATGAAAATCCTTATGAGGTAATTTGCTTCCCACAAGAAATACAATTATTAACTTTTTCCTGACATCTGTCTGGAGCAAGAAAAAAGTTTCCCCAACGGGGTACTTAGCTTTAATGAAGACTTCAGATCTGAAAATCGAATTTTAAAATCTCAGGAGTCGGCCGACTGGCACTTGCGAACTGCTTTTGCTTCGGGCACTGCGCGGCAAGAAAGACTGAAGAAAATGGTGTCGGCTGCATCTTTTATAACCCTGGCTCACTGACATCAGGGAGGAGGCGACAGCGACCAACGCCGGACCTAGACTTTGGAACTCGGGACGACTGCGGGTAGCCTGCCAGCAGGATAACCCAATTATGACGACTGCAACAGTGAAACACGATGAACATCTGGACATTACCAACATGGGCGACCGGTGTTCCACACCAGAGGTCATATCCTCGGTCAGATCCAACCACAAGCTAATCACCCTCGACATCCACATCCCGCCCCCACCCCCAATAGGGAAACCACTGTAAAAAAAATTTCTCCAAAGACAAATTCATTCTTCTTAAGTCAGAAGTGGGAAACTTCACGACACCCATGCAGACGGACAATAGAGACAAGACTGCTGAATCCTGCACAAATGAACTTTATAAGCACTTACACGAGTGCATGGATCGTGCTATCCCTAACAGATCCAAGATGCTATCTTCCAAAAAAAAGGAAGCCAATCTGGTGGTCCCCTGCCAAAAACAAACTCTACAACAGAAGAAAGAAACTGTTGTAAAAAGAGTAAAATCCCATGATTGGAGAAACTCCCTGGTCAGCCTCAGTAAGAAGCTGAGATCCCTCATAAAATCCTCCAAAGCTAGTTAAGAAAACAAAATCACCACTGATTCTAAAAACAACCACAAAGAGACATAGCCATAGACGAGGGTAAGGTGGTTCACACAGACTATCTATATCTTGACAAGGCTTTTGACATCATCCCCCACTCTGGAATATATAGCTATGTCAAGATCCTCAATGGCAACATTCAGATCTGCTCTGAGTTACAGCACAATGGCAATAAATATACAGAAACAACTGATATTGCCAACATCCTGGCAAATGGGTTCAGTGCTAACTTTAACCCCCTCTCACCCCCTAAAGGGCTCATCTCTACATTGGAAGAATGCAAAGTTTCTGTAATCACGGCTGCACAGGTAAAAACCACACTCTCCAAAGCCAAGAACACAGCATCCATGGGACCTGACAACATCAAAGGCTGCATTCTACATGAACTACAGAATGAACTGGTACCCCACCTAAGCACCATGTTCAATCATAGCCTCACCTCAGGCTTTGCACCCACTGAATGGCGCACAGCAACGGTTTCCCACTCCACTAAGGGGGAGCCACCACAGACCCCAGGAACTACTGCCCCATTAGCCTAACGAGCCTGGTCTGCAAGGCCAGGGAACATATCATGGAAGCTACAAACAAAGACATTGGTAATCTCCAAACTCTGGACCCACCCAGTTTGGGTTTGTAAAAGACAGATCATGTCTACTAAACCTGACAAATTTCTCTGAAGCAGTCACCAAAGCCATAGACGAGGGTAAGGTGGTTCACACAGACTATCTATATCTTGACAAGGCTTTTGCCATCATCCCCCACTCTGGAATTATAGATAAACTCACTAAACTATGTATAAATCCCTACGTCACAAGATGGGTTGCCAAACTGGCTCAATGACAGAACCCACACTGTGAAAGTAGCAGACTCCAAATCCGACTTCAGACCAGTGACAAGTGGAGTACCACAGTGTTCAGTCCTGGGTCCTCTCCTGTTTGGTATCTACTTTTCTTAAGTACAGGCTAACACAGAAGGTATTTGGCTAACGAACTTCGCAGATGATTGCCAAATAGGAGCCATAATCGAAACTCCTAACGATGTGAACATCTTACAAAAAGGCCTCACTGAGACAAATGCCTGTGTCAAAGCCACGGCCTCAAGCTCAATGCCAAAAACTGCACTGTCATCCCCTTTGGTAAAAACTCTGCACCCATGAGCTACCACATAGGTGGTAATCTACTCAACACCGAAAGTGTGATGAGACCTTGGGACACAGATGGACAGTAGTCTCTCCTTTGATAATCACATTGTCACAGTAGTCAGGAAATCCTTCTATGTGGCATACCTCATCTCAAAAGGTTTCTCATCCAGGAAAAAGAGAGGTCATTGTTCCCCTCTACTCGTCACTCAGATCCATTATAGAGTACAATACCCCCTTTGATACGTACCTCACAAGACTTCTACAACTGGAAAGGCCGCAGAAATACCTCACAAACAGGATTACTGGCCTCAAACGGATCCCCATATGCAGACCGTTTCAAACTCCTCCAGCTTTACTCCGTCGTATATTGCCTACTCAGAGGCAATCTCTGCCTAACATAAAAAAGCTGTGTCAAACCCAGAGCTGTTGGACATGCTCCACTTAACGAAATCCCAATCCCTCCGAGCTACATGCTCTAGGGACCTAAACCTCGTCACCACAATAAACAGAACATGCTGGAGGGATAGATTCCTGTCCCAGAGACTTCCCATACTCTGGAACAAACTATCTATCTATATCAAACAAAGCTACTCATTAGCACTCAAAGAAAAATCTTGATGATTCGATGGGAAATAGGAAATTCACCCCAGGGATCACCTCTGTGGCTCTGCTCGACAGGGGCACAGGAAAATAATTTTCTTGGGTGGCGAAAGCCAGGGTACCTTTTTTTGGCTAGGCTTATACAGGCCCTAGGGCCAATAGCCTAGTATCTACCTATGAAACTATGAAGAAAATTATAGGAGAAGACAATATTCTATATGCACACAAGCATCACAGGAAAAGGGTCTAACTTCTGGAGAATGGAAACACTTTGAAAATAAAACAAATTGCTCAATGAAATAAAAATGTTTACATTTTGTGTACTCACATTGATTGCTTCAACTTGTCCAAATTCTTCAAACAGATTGGTCAGCTCCTGCTGTGTGGTCTTCTTATCTATTTGGCCAACCCAAAGTGTTGTGCTGCATACTACATTCCAAAGTGACAAAAAAAAAAATGTGAGAGATATAAGAGGATTTTGTTAAATGCAAATATGATCTTGCCAGCATCCGCACCCCCCCCCCCAAAAAAAAAAAATAAAACTTTTTTTCAAATACTGGTAAAATTCTGCACTGTAAAGTGATGCAGCTAGCATATAAATTTAACACAAAACTGGAAATATGGGACACATCTGGGTAGCATTTTCAGCGTTTCCAAACTATTTCACTCGTACAAGCTGTAATTTTACTGCTCACTAAAAATAAGTAAAGTACAGTTGTGTACACGTACCATAAATGCAGATGTTCGAGTGTATTCACTGTTGCAGTCATTACATTAGGGTAATCTGCTGGCAGGTTGCCCTCAGTCGGCCTGAATTCCAAAGCCTTGGGTTCTGTGTCGGTTGCTGTCCTCTCTTCCATGACGTCAGGTGGTCAGGTGTATAAAACATGCAGCAGACGCCATTTTCTTTAGTTTTTCTTGTCCCCAATGCCCCCAAAAAGGTAGCAATATTTTATATTTATATATATATATATATATATATATATATATATATATATATATACACATACATATATATAAATACATGCATCAATATAAACTTTACCTTCATCTACAAGCAAATACACCACATAGGTTGTAAAAGATAATGAAGGAAAAATAAACTTCAGAATAACAGGAAGATGGCGGGAGGGTAACCTGAACTGAAACAGTGAATACACTCGAACATCTATATTTTTTTTTTTAAATGTACACAACTGTACTATGTTCTTCGTGTTTCACTGTTGCAGTCATTACATTTGGGTAGAATCCCAAAGCTATGGTTGGGAGGCTGGAGCTAAACAGCATTAGGTGCGGCTATAAGGCCCTGCAGCACTGCAGTGGCAAAGCCTGCCATGGACTTAGAGTAGAGAGGCAAATGGTAATGCTTTGTAAAGGTGTGAACAGAACTCCAAGTAGAAGCCTCTAGAATGTCTTTGGTTGGTACTCCTCTGAGAAAGGCTGCTGAAGTAGCTGCAGCTCTGATGGAATGAGACCTAATGCCCTTGGTCACAGGTTTACCATGGTGTAAGTAGCAGAAACGGATGCAGTGGCTTATCCACTTTGAAGCTGTCTACTTTGAAATAGCCTTTCCTTCTGATCCTGCAGCATATGACACTAGTAATTGCTCAGTTTTTCTTAGAGTTGTAGTCCTGCTCAAGTAGAATTCTCAGCTGTCTGTGTACATCCAAGGAATGCAGAATTCTCTCCCCTTTGTTCTGCGGATTTGGATAAAAAGTTGGCAAATGAATTGTTTGGTTAAGAGCCACACTGGAAACCATCTTAGGCATAAAAGTAGGATTTGTCCTCAGAGACACCCTGTCCAGGTAAAATATGATAAAAGGCTCTACAGCCAAGAGGGCCTGTAGCTCTGAAACTCTTCTTGCAGAAGTAATTGCTAATAAAAGAGCCGTCTTCCATGATAAGAACTTTACATCAGCGGTAACAGCTGGTTCAAATGGAGGCAGGGTGAGCTTTTCCAACACATAATTGAGGTCCCATGCAGGTAATGGTGATCGTCTAGGGGGCCTTAAATTTGACTCCTCTAAGATACTGCTTTAGTAAAGGATGAGAAAATATTGGTGGCTCTGTGTTGTAATGAGTCAAAATGGCAGAGGCATGGATTTCGATTGATGAGAAAGATAGGCCTTTGTCAAGCATCTCAGTTAAGTATTGTAATATCTGAGGAATATTTGGTTCTGCTGTATCAGTTCCTTGTGCTCGATTCCAAGCACAGAATCTCTTCCACTTGTCAGCATAAGATTTTCTAGTACTAGGCCTTCTGCCTTCCAAAATGGCATCCATCAAAGCTTTACTGAGAGGTGTTGTTTGTATGATTATATGATTAGCCATGCTGCCAGGTTTAGAGTCTGTAGTTGATTGTGAAGGATCTGATTGTTTTGCTGGGACAGTAGTTGTGGTCTTTGAGGCAAGGTCCATGCTGGGTATTGAGACAAGTTCCTTAGGATTGGGTACCAGTATTAGTGGGGCCAGTCCGGGGCAATTAATATCATCTTTGGCTTCTCTTGTCTGACTTTTAGGAGGACCTTGGGTAGAAGGGGCAGAGGAGGAAAGGCATAAACTGATAGGTTTTTCCAACTGAAGGATAGGGCGTCCACTTTCCATGCTTGTTTGTGATAAGTCCTTGTGCAGAATCTTTTCAATTTATAATTTTGAGGAGAGGAAAATAGATCTATGTCTGGGCTCCCCCATTTCTCTGTTATCATGCTGAAGACTTGTGGATTTAGTTTCCAGTCGTGAGGATCCATAAGGTTTCTGCTTAAATCGTCTGCCAGAGTGTTCTGTTTTCCTGGCAGGAATTGGGCTTGAAGATGTATTTGGTAGGTCAAAGCTGTGTCCACAGTGCCATGGCTAATCTGCAAAGGGGGTATGAGTGTGTGCCCCCTTGCTTGTTTATATACCACATGACTGTGGTGTTGTCTGTCTTTATCAGTAGTTGTCCTGGATGAAGTAAGTCCTTGAAGGCTGTTAGGGCATTTTGAACAGCTAGCATCTCTTTCTGGTTGATATGTAGATGGCATTTGTTTTGGTGCTCATATGCCCTGAATGCATCTTCCTGCCATGTGGGCCCCCCAGGCATAATCTGATGCATCTGTTAAGGTTTGGCTGGCAGGGGGTTGAGTGAAGGGCCGTCCCATGTTTTTGTGACAGGCCTTTGCCCACCACAGAAATTCCTGTTGCAGGCAGGGAATGAGAGAAATCATTCTTTCCAGACTGTGTGAATGTTGACTCCATAAACTTTTTAGGTACCACTGAAGTTTCCTCATATGCAGTCTTGCATATGGAATTAGTAGGATGCAGGATGCCATGAAGCCCAGAGCCTGCAGAATTTGTCTTGCAGAAGACTGGGTTTTGTTGCCATCAGTTTGAAGTAAGTAGTCAGGTGCCTTTGTTTGTCTGGTGTAAAGTAAGCCATCTGGGCAGTTGTATTCAAGCTTGCACCAAGGAATGTTACCTTTTGAGAGGGTACCAGTTGTGATTTGTTTTCGTTTATTGTATACCCTAGGCATGTTAGAAGCCTTTTCACAAAAGTACAATTTTGTACCTACCATAAATGTAGATGTTCCGAGTGTTCACCCTGCTGCAGTCATCACACTTGGGTTATCCTGTCGTCAGTTGGTCCCGCAGTCAGCCTGAATTCCAAAGTCTTGGTCCGGCGTTGGTTGCTGTCGCCTCTTCCCTGACGTCAGTGCGCCAGGGGTATATATAATGCAACAGACACCATTTCCTTCAGTTTTTTTTGCCCCAAATGTCAGGTGCCCCCAAAAAGGTGGTCAGAGTTAGTACCAAATGGAGTGAACACTGCACAAACACAAAATCCCTTCAGCTATAAGCAAATACATCAGTAAGGCATAGAAGAGATTTTGCCAGTAGATCAGAGAGGATGGAGGGAGGGTAACCTGGACTGCAGCAGGGTGAACACTCGAACATCTACATTTGTGGTAGGTACAAAACTGTACAATGTTCATCGTGTTACCCTGCTGCAGTCATCACACTTGGGTTGAATCCCAAAGCTAAGGTAGGGGGGGAGGTATCACAGAGGGTTAGTGGAGGCAATAAGGCCCTGCAGAACTGCAGTGGCGAAGCCCGCCCTGGACTTAGAGTAAAGAGGTAAGTGATAGTGTTTGGTAAAGGTGTGTACTGAACTCCAAGTTGCAGTATTTCCTTGGTTGGAACCCCCTGAGAAAGGCTGCAGAGGTAGCTGTTGCCCTGGTAGAGTGGGATCTAATGGTAGCAGGAACTGGTTTCCCATGATGGGTATAGCAGAAACGTATGCAATGACCTATCCACTTAGAAATGGTTTGCTTAGATATAGCCTTCCCTTGAGAAGCTGCAGCATAGGATACAAAGAGCTGGTCAGTTTTTCTGAAAGCCTTAGTTTTGTCCAAGTAGTAACGAAGCTGCCTGTGAATGTCCAAGGAATGCAGGAGTCTCTCACCTTTGTTCTGTGGATTGGGGAAGAAGGTGGGTAAGTGGATGGTTTGATTTAAAGCTACACTGGAAACCACCTTAGGCATAAAGGAAGGATTAGTTCATAGAAAAACTCTTGTCTTGATGAAAAATGAGGAAAGGTTCCACTGCCATTAGTGCCTGTAGCTCTGAGACTCTCCTAGCTGAAGTTATTGCTAGGAGCAGGGCAGTCTTCCATGATAGGAACTGAAGATCTGCAGAGAAAACTGGTTCAAAGGGAGGTAGCGTTAGTTTTTCCAGAACAAAGTTGAGGTCCCATGTTGGTGTAGGAGCTCTCCTGGGTGGTCTAATGTTTTTTGCCGCTCTGAGGAACTGCCTTAGAAGAGGATGTGAAAATAAAGGTGGATCCGTGTTGTAGTGAGCTGAAATAGCTGAAGCATGGATTTTAACTGAGGAAAAGGAAAGTCCTTTGTGCAACATCTCAGCTAAATACTGTAGAATGTGAGGCATGTGAGGCTGAATTGTGTCTTGGCCTTTAGCTTGGTTCCAGGCACAAAACCTTTTCCATTTGTCCGAGTAAGCCTTCCCGGTGCTTGGCCTCCTTGCTTCCAGAATAACATCCAGAACTGCTTGTGAAAGATGAGCTGGTTGGATGTTTAGTTGATTTGCCATGCAGCCAGATTTAAAGTTTTGAGCTGGCTGTGAAGAATCTGTTTGTTTTGTTGTGTGAGCAAATGGGGTATTTGAGGCAATATCCATGGTGGGCTGTGGGCCATATTTTTCAATAGCGGGTACCAGTGCTGGCGTGGCCAGTATGGGGCTATGAGACTCAATCGTGGTCTCTCCTTTTTGACCTTCAAAAGAACCTTTGTGAGGAGAGGTAATGGAGGGAAGGCATATGCGGTCAGGTTTTTCCAACTGAAAGAGAGAGAATCCACTTTCCATGCTTGATGGTGGAATGTCCTTGTACAAAATTTTGTCAGTTGGTAGTTTTGAGGACTGGCAAACAGGTCTATATTTCGAAGGCCCCATTTTTGAGTTATCATTGCAAATATTTGTGGATCTAGTTTCCACTCGTGGGGATCTTTGATGTTTCTGCTGAGGTAGTCTGCCAATGTGTTCTTCTGTCCTGGCAGGAACTGAGTTTGTAACTGGACTTGGTAGGCCAGAGCTGTGTTCCATAAGATCATTGCTTGCCTGCATAGAGGTTAGGAATGTGTACCCCCTTGTTTGTTTATGTACCACATCACTGTGGTGTTGTCTGTCTTTATTGCAAGTTGTCCTGGATGTAATAGATCCTTGAAGGCTGTCAGAGCTTTCTGTACAGTTAGCATCTCTTTTTGATTTATGTGCAGATTTCTTTGATCTGCAGTCCATAGGCCTTGAATGCATTGTCCTGCCATGTGTGCCCCCCAGGCGTAGTCTGAAGCATCTGTTGTGATAGTCTGCCTGGCTGGGGGGCAAGGTGAAAGGCTGACCCTTGTTGAAGTGACATGCCTGTGACCACCATAGGAATTCCTGTTGTACGCAGGGAATGAGAGATATCATTGTGTCCAAGCTGTGGCTGTGTTGAGACCATACGCTTTTTAGGTACCACTGTAATTTCCTCATATGCAGCTTTGCAAATGGTATTATTAGTATGCAAGATCCCAAAGCCTGCATAATTTTTCTTGCAGTTAATTGGGTCTTTGTTGCCATTGTCTTGAAATATTGAGTCAGTTGTAGTTGCTTGTCTGGCGTTAGATAAGCCTTCTGGGCCGTTGTATTCAAGCTGGCACCCAGGAATGTCATTTTTTGTGAGGGTACTAGTTTTGACTTCTTTTCGTTTACTGTGTACCCCAGGCAGTTTAGTAGATGCTTTATAAAGGCCAGATGATGTAAGAGAATGTCTTTGCTTTCTGCTTGGATGAGGCAGTCGTCCAGGTATGGATATATTTGAATTCCTCTGTCTGCAGTATGCAATTACTGGTGCCAGGCATTTTGTGAAAACTCTGGGCGGAGTAGAAAAGCCAAAGGGCAGTGCAGAGAATTGGTAATGGGTTGAACCTGCAATGAAACGGAGGTATCTTCTGCAACTTTGTCTGATAGGGACATGCAGGTATGCCTCCTTGAGGTCCAACGTTACTAGCCATGCTTCCTCGCCCAACATGGGAAGTAGCTGCTGTAGTGTTAGTATCTTAAATTTGGGTACTTGTAAGTAAGTGTTTAGAATTGAAAGGTCCAGAATTGGTCTCCAAGCATTGTCCTTTCTGGGTACTAGAAAGAGCCTTGAGTAAAATCCTTGGCCTTGCTCTCGAGTTGGTACCCGTTGAATGGCTCTCATGGCCATGAGAGCTATAATTTGTTTTTGTGCCTCCGTCCATTAATTTTGTGGCAGGTTTGGCATTCCTCTCTTCATTGGCAAGATGTGAAAGTGGAATCTGTATCCTTGTAAAATTATGTCTAGGACCCATTTGTCCTTTGTGACAATGTGCCAGTTGTCTGCAAAAAGTGCGAGTCTCTCTCTCCCCCCCCCCCCCAAGGGGGCTGCCAAGAGAGTATTGCTTGGCCAGATGAGGTGCAAGTCATTGAGTCTGCCTTCTGGTGGATTGAGACCCGTCTTCTACTCCCTTCTGTGTTGTAGTGCCCCAACGGCGAGGTCTATACTGGGCTTGTGGTTGTCCTCTGCCCCTTGGGCGTCTGTATTTACCCCTCTGCGGTCTGTCAGTGGCTGGAAAGGACCAATTTTTTGTTGGCCAGTTTCTGCTGAAGCGAGGGGGTTGTACTTGTAGGAAATCTTTGACTGCCTGCATAGATTTTGCCTTATCTTCCATTTTCTTTAAAACTTCTTCTGCTTTAACTCCAAAAAGAACATCCTGCTGCAAGGGAGCATCTAGTAGTTTTGCTTTAACATGATCAGGCAGAGTTTGTTCCTTTAACCAAGCATGCCTATGTATAACAGACCCAGTGACAGCTGCTCTGCAGGAGGCCTCCAAAGAATCAAACCCACATCATAAGGTATGTTTGCCCACCTGCTCAGTGGCGTGCAACAGATCCTGTACTTCTTTCAATTCAGATTGTTGAGGGAGAGTGGTTATTCTTTGCTTTAACTGAGATTAGAAATTGCTGATACTTAAGCATATGAAATTGACAATTCAGTGCCCCCATAGCTAGTGTGGCTGAGGTGTAAACCTTTTTCCCCCCACCTGTCTAGTGCTCTGGAATCCCTCTCAGAAGGTACTGGGTTTTTAGCCATAGAAGCCTTAACCCCCTTGGGACCCTGGGAGATGGTCTCTGGGTCAGCTACTGGGCTTTTGTAAAGAAATATGTGGGAATCAGGCACTCTGTAGTATCTGTCAGGCTTAGCCGGAGCAGGAGGTAGAGAGTCTGGGTTGAAACTGGATTCTAAATAGACATCATCCACAATGTCCAAAACTGGTGGGATGGTAAGTGGTCTGTGTTGGGGGAGTAAAAGTAACTCTCTGAGCCTTTTCTTTGAATCAGAGCAGTCTTGACCTTCCCAGTGAAAATGTTCCCTCATAGTGTGTAAAGTTTCCCCAAAGGAGTAGTCTTCAGGAGGAGAAGCTGAGGGAATAGAGAGTCCTCAGCATCAGAATCTTCATAAGGAGAGAAGGAATAGTCTTGGTCCTCAGAGGAGTCTGAAGAAATGGACATTTGCTCAGAGGAAGCATAATCTTCCTCTTGTCTAGGCCTTTGTCAGGAGGGGGCTGTGAACCCCTGATTAAAGAAATCAAATATTCAGCCATTTTGAGCATCTGTTTCTTAGGCATAGGGCCTTGAACAGGAGACTGAAGTGCAGTCCTTTTAGATTTAGAAGGAGTGTTCGACTTAGAAATCGTTTTAATGGTGAGAGTTGTCGGTCTGAAAATGCCTTCAGAAACCAATGGCGTTTCTGTAGCACCGACGTCTTTTAAAGCAAAGTCGTCGGAAGGGCCTGAAGTAAAAAGCTGCATCGGCCTGGTACATTCCATCAAAATTTCCGTAGCGGTCTCGGGTTCCAGGTCTGTGGCAGTCAGGGCTGCGGGGCTTCACTGAGGACCGGAGAACCGAGGCCTTGGAATCTGGCTTAGGCCTGGGCTGCCTGTCCTTATCCCTGCATTTTTTGTGCACACCGGTAGTCGGTTGCTCCGACGGCATGGTGTAGTTAAATTTCCTACCGAAGTAGTGTTGTGCGAAATCAAAGCGTCTTTTAATAGTACGCTTATTAAACCTAGCACAAAACCGACAAGAAGTGACGTTGTGGTCTGGGCCTAGGCAAGGTATGCAAAAAGAATGAAAATCCTTATGAGGTATTTGCTTCCCACAAGAAACACAATTATTAACTTTTTCTGACATCGGTCTGAGGCAAGAAAAGTTTCTCCAATGGGGTACTTAGCTTTATAGAAGACTTCGGTCTGAAATTCGAATTCGAAAATCTCAGGAGTCGGCTGACCGGCACTTGCGAACTGCTTCTGCTTCGGGCACCACGCGGCAAGAAAGACTGAAGGAAATGGCGTCGGTTGCATTATATATACCCCTGGCGCACTGACATCAGGGAAGAGGCGACAGCAACCGACGCCGGACCAAGACTTTGGAATTCCGGCCGACTGCGGGACCGCCTGACGACAGGATAACCCAAGTGTGATGACTGCAGCAGGGTAACACGATGAACATCGCCAGGTGTCGAAGAAGAGTGTCCTTGTTCTCTGCTTGAATGAGACAGGTGTCCAAGTAAGGATATATTTGTATACTACTTTGTCTGCAAAATGCAATTACTGGTGCCAGGCACTTTGTAAAGACCCTGGGCGCAGTATTTAAGCCAAAGGGCAGTGCAGAGAATTGGTAATGCATTAATGCAGCCTTGAATCTGAGGTATCTTCTGCACGATTGCCTTATTGGGACATGCAGGTATGCCTCTGTTAGGTCTAATGTCACCAGCCAAGCATTCTTGCCCAGCATGGGCAGAAGCTGCTGCAAAGTCAGCATTTTGAATTTTGGAATGTCCAGGTTGTTGTGTCTTTCGGCTTTTACTGGTACTGGTTGAATGGCCCCCATATCCGTGAGGGACGTAACCTGTTTCTGTGCCTCTGCCCATTGTTTTGTGGGCAGATCTGGCCAACTGTTTGCCATTGGCAGAGTGTGGAAATTGAATCTGTATCCCTGTGATACTATGTTTAGTACCCACTTGTCCTGGGTTATTAACTGACAATTTTGAGAAAAACGTGCTAATTTTCCCCCTAAGGGTGCTGTCAAAAGATAAGTGCTTGGTGTAGGCAGAGGGAAGTCATTGGGACTGTTTTCTGTATGTTTGCGCTTTATCTCTCCCTGATTTGGAGGTAGAAGCACCCCATTGCTTTGACCTGTATGAATCTTGCGCCTGGTATCTGGAATGCTTTGGGCGCCTGGATTTGCCCCTTTGAGCTCTGTCTGACACAGGAAAGGACCAATTTTTTGTAAGTCAGTGTCTACTGAATCTTGGTGGCTGCACTTGTAAGAAGTCTTTAACAGTTTGCATAGACTTAGCTTTGTCTTCCATTTTCTTTAAAACCTCTTCTGCCTTAATACCAAACAGAGAATCATGCTGTAAAGGTGCATCTAGCAATTTAGCTTTAACATGATCAGGCAAATTTTGTTCCTTTAACCAGGCATGCCTCCTAATCACAGATCCAGTAACTGCGTCCCTGCAGGAGGCCTCTAAGGAATCAAAATCACATTGCAAAGTACGTTTTCCAACTTGTTCAGCTGCATGCAATAATTCCTGTAATTCTTTATTTTCTGCACATTCTGAAATCAACATAATTTTCTGTTTCAGCAATCCCATAACATGTTGCTGGTACTTAAGCATATGAAATTGACAGTTTAAGGCCCTGACTGCCAAGGTTGCAGATGTATAAACCTTTTTTCCCCATCTGTCTAGTGCCTTTGAATATCTGTCAGAGGGGGTAGGATTTTTTGCTGTTGAGGCCTTAACTCCCTTTGGACCCTGTGAAATAGTTTCAGGATCAGCAGCAGGGTTTCTAAATAAAAAAATATGAGAGTCAGGGACCCTGTAATATGTCAAGCTTACTGGGAGCCGGAGGCAAGGAGTCAGGGGTCAAGCTTGACTCCGAAAATACATCATCCATAATGTCTAAAACAGGGGGAATGGCTAAAGGCTTGTGCTGAGGGAGAAGAAGAAAATCCCTGAGCCTCTTTTTTGATCCTGAGAAGTCTTGACTCTCCCAGTAAAAATGCTCCCTCAAAGTATGCAAGGTTTCTCCAAATGAATAATCCTCTGGAGGAGAAGCAGATGGAATAGACTCTTCAGCATCAGAATCTTCATAGGGAGGTATAGATAAATTCCTGATCAGAAGAGGAATCAGAAAAAAATAGAAACCTGATCTAAAGATTCATAATCAGTGTCTTGCCTAGGCCTCTTATCTGGAGGGGGATGGGTACCCCTGATCAAGGTAATAAGGTCTTCAGCCATTTTGATCATCTGTTTTTAGGCATAGAAGCCTGTGCACATGGCTCATGCATTGTTTTTTTATTTTTAAAAGTTGCCTTTGTCTTTGGTTTTGCAGCTGTCGTCGGTTTTGTATATAAATGTTGAGGTCTGACTACACCCTCAGAAGCCAGTGCCTGCTCAGCGGCTCCGGACCAATCAGAGGGAGATACATCCGTCGGTCCAATACCTTGAGTATCTTGTGGCATGCCAGACTCCACATGGGTGTCGGTAGAGGCCTGCGACTCAAAGGTAGCGGGTATCAGGGGCTGCAAAAGCACCTCACTGAGTACCAGCGACTGGCTTAGGAGAAACTTAAGTCGTCGGTTTTGGATCTCAACTGCCTTTCTCTGTCCCTTTCTTTGCATTTTTTATGTACTCTGGTAGTCAGATTGCTATCCAACGACATTTCTGGGTAGTTAAATCTGTTTCCAAAATACTTTGATACAAAAATATACCAACGCTTAACAGTGCGTTGGTTAAATCTAGCACAAAACCGACAGCCAGGCACGTTGTGATCAGGGCCTAGGCAAGGAATACAGTATAAATGGAAATCCTTACAAGGTTTTTGCTTCCCACAAGTAATACAATTATTAACTTTTTCTGACATCGGTAAAAAGCAAGAAAAAAGTTTCCCCAACGGGGTACTTGGCTTTAGTGAAGACTTTGGTTCTGAAACTCAAACTCGAATATTTCAGTAGTCAGCCGACGGGCACTTGCGAAATGCTTCTGCTTCGGGCACTGCGCGGCAAGAAAGACTGAAGAAAATGGCGTCGGCTGCATGTTTTACTCCCCTGACGACCTGACGTCATGGGAGACAACAGCATCTGACGCAGGACCCAAGACTTTGGAATTCAGGCCGACTGAGGGCAACCTGCCAGCAGATTACCCTAATGTAATGACTTCAACAGTGAAACACGAAAACATCAGCAATACTACCTTGCGGGGTTATAGTTCTATGAGTCAAGACAATCATCTTCAGGAATTTAAACCTGTGTCGCTTCTGTTTTAGATGAGTCTACACAACTTCATCTACAGATTAAGGTGACAAAGGACACTTCTATTACCTTTTTTCAATATTTAGAGTGTCTTCAGATAGCTACATTACACAGAAAAAAAAAAACCTAAAGAAAGGTGCACCACAAAACAAAGAGCAACAGATGGGTGAAATGTATTCTAATTAGCCTCCAAAGCTTACAACTGTGTTTAATTTTTTTTATATCCTTGATAAAAATAATGTAATACCTGAAAATACTGTAAAATACTCAGGAAGGCTAAAAGAGTGGTGACAGTAACAAGAATCGATGAGGGAATGTATGGCGGAGTCCTTTAAAGAAAATGACCACATGGGCTGAAGGGTAATTAATCCAAAAAGTATTGCACATGAATGACAAGAACATTCTAAATATAATGACCTAAAGCAAGAATAAAAGGACACCAAACCTTCTCTGAGGAAACCTTGGAGGAAAAAAAAAAAAACACTTTTTTCCGCTAAGGCTTTGTTCTGTAAGAATGAGAAGAGAAACTGCATATTCTTAGATATTTTCTTGGGTGGGAGGTATTAATCAGTGGTCAAAATAATCTGTACCAATTCCTGAACTATATACCAAAACACAGACTACAATGCCACAGTAATGTTGACAAAACCACAATTTCACTCAGAAGGAATGTCAAATTGTAAATTGTGTACTTAACAGAACGTTAGATCTATCTGGTCTTTGTCTGGACACCTTCGGCACCTTTTCTGCCTGGCAACAAACCTTTCACAAGCTCAATCTCTAGTCTTGCCTGAGCCCTCCAGATCAATAGGAAGACTAAAGCACCCACCAGAAGAATGTACACAATGACAAATAATGAAGACGCAAGAAACGGGAGGGAAAAAAACAGGAGCCCACTCCAGCAAACCTCTCAGAATGATTGCTCAGAAAGAAGCATAAGTTCTGGGTAAAGTGCTCAGACCATAATGTTAGGCAAAAGTGTGCAAGGATGACCACACGCAGAAGCTGATGTAATCTCTTCTAGTGGTAGATTATGAAGGAAGGCATGCCACATTTTGTGCTCTCACTGACTGTGCTTTCAGTCTTGTGGTCAGGATCTACCAGTTGAATGGTAAAAGTGCAGAATACAATCAGATATCCTTTTAGACAAGGCCCCACAGAGAACATCAGACATTAGTAATCTTCAGGCAAAAAAAGAAATGAGTAAGTAGCGTCACCAAAGGCAGAGCACATCAAAATATAAAACTCCAAAAACAAATGGATCTGCCACCAATTCCACTTAAAAACACTTGCAACTTGAAAACTTTAATAAAAATATTTGACGATAGGATAAAATAAAATAAACACAGTCATTCTTTCAAGTTTATGGCACTAACTAGGCTTCATGAAACACCAAAAGATGGGGATTTATAGTTAACTGAAAAGAAACTGAAGAGATGAAGCGGATAATGAATTTGCAATCAGATCAGTCACCAGGTCTGAATGCATTTGTCCCTTTAAAACCTGCACTAAAAGGGAAACCTCTTCAGTACTCAAAATGACATAACTGAAAGGGTGTGCATGCTGCTACGGTTACTAAGTGCATGTAAGTGGAGTGAGCACTAAGAAATGAATGTATTTAATAGGAAGTTTCTCTGGCAAGCGTTTAGGATTTGAAAAAAGGTATTACACCGAAAGCGCTTATCCGGTTTATGAGCCAGTGTGTTTATTTTATCCTATCATCGAATATTTTTAATAAAGTTTTCAAGTTTCAAGTGTTTTTAAGTGGAATTGGTGGCAGAAGCATTTGTTTTTGGAGACATTACTAATCTTATGAGGTTTTCTCAGAATAGAATAAGACTAAACAGTTGTCGATCCTTTCTGAACACCTTGGTTGTGTCTAGATAAAACCAAAGATGTTTATGAACATCCAAACAAATAAGTCTATATACCCTTTTGACTGCATATTGAGAAAAGAAAATCAGTAAATGTATGGTTTTGTTCAGACAAGTTTACATAGCTACCTTGGGCATAAAAGATGGATTAGTTCTCAAAGCAGCTATGTCTGAAAGGAAGAGGATGTACAGGTACTGGAAAGACATGGCATGCAATTCAGAGACTCTTCTTGCTGAAGTTATAGCTACTAGAAGAGCAATTTTCCATGACAAAAACTTGGGCAGAAAAGAATTAGCTGGCTGAAATTATGGTTTACTTAAGGTCTGTTAAAAAAAAAGTTCCATCTGTGTTGTCGATTTTCACTAATCCTTGACTGTCAGCTCGGTTCCAAGCCTCGGAACCGACTCGGCCATTATTCCAGCTCACGCCTCCCAAAAGTCTCGAGCTAGACTCTACCCATAATGCTCCTCACCAAATTACCTCAGATCGAGTTTGCCTATAGTATTGTCCACCAAGAGTTCTAAGGCAGGGGGGAAAGGAGGGAGGGAATCTCAAAGATTAGTGAAGATCGACAACACACATGGAATGTTAATGGTTCAACATAACTTCTTTGTCTGATGTTCAGTCTTCACGTAATCCTTGACTGTGGGACAGAGTCCCTAGCTACTTGAATCTTGGGAGGTTTCACTGAAGAATATTCCTGAGCATTATCGAGCCGAATGATGCACATCCCCTGGAGACCTGGTCCAATTTGTAATGAGTAATAAAGGCATGATGAGATGCCCATGTAGCTGCTGCACAAATATCATCTAAAGAAGCTCTGGCATGAAAAACTGCAGAAGCTGCTACAGCTCTCGTTGAATGATCTTTCACAGAATGTGGTGGGTGGAGTCCCTTTTTGTTGTAAATAAAAGTGATACAGTCCTTAAGCAATTTAGTCAAGGTAACCTTAGATACTGGATTACCTAAAGACAGAGTGTAGAAAACGCAACAAACAGTTGGTCGGACTTTCTGATGTCCTCTGTTCTGTGAAGATAAAACCGTAACTGCCTGTGTACATCCCGTAAGTGTAGATAGTAGCTTCTCTTGTTGGAAAAAAAGACTGGGAAATGCAAGGTTTGAATGATATTTGACTCAAACAATCTTTGGCAAAAAGGAAGGATTTGTCCTGAGGGACACACTGTCCTTATGAAATATCAAATAGTGCGGTTCGCAGGAAAAGGCTTGAATTTCCGATATTCTCCTGGCTGAAGTGATAGCTATCAAAAATAAGGTTTTCCAGGGCAAGAACTTTAAGTCACAAGTTGCTGAAGGTCCAAAGGGAGAAGAAATGAGAGACTGCAGTACCAAATGTAAATCCCATGGAGCAGAGGATTCTGTAAATGGAGACTTGAGCATTAAGGTTCCTTTCAAAAAGGCTTACAAAGTACATGAGACATAAAAGATGAACCGTAGAAACTAATACGGAAGTTAGATATCAAAGCAAAATGCACCCGAATGGTAGAAGCTGATGAGCCAGACTGAGTAAGGCTAAAAAGTCTAAAACTTTATCTACAGGTGCTGCATATGGGTCAATATTGCAGTCAAGTGACCAATTAGCAAATTTTATCCATTTGTTATGGTACAATTTCCTAACTGAAGGCTTGTGGTGGGCCAGAATGATGCATCGGACCGGGGAAATGAGACAGGAATGCCTGGCAATCATGGGAACAGGAGAAGCCATGCAGTGAGCTTGAGATGCTCAAGATTCGGATGAACCATGCCCTCCGGGTATGACAATAAGGTCTGGAGCTGGGTCCAAAATCCAGGGTTTCTGAAGCAGATAAGGCCAAAAGAAAGAATACCAGACTTGTCGAGGCCAGAAAGGGGTAATGAAGATTATTCTGTTCTTCGACCCGTGGGCTTTCTTTAGAAACTGACATACAGAAGACCAGAGGGCTAATCGTGAAGGACAGCGTCTCTGGGTGACTCTCCCCTGGGGGGGGGGATTAGGACAAAGTAACTACTGCACTTGTTGTTCAGAGGGGATCCAAACAGATCACAGCAAGGCTGGCCCCAGTGGGGGAATATCTTTCCCGCCATTGGATTGACAGACCACTTGTGAGGCATGAGAATAGTTCTGCTCAACTTGTCCGCAATCACGTTGGAGCTCCCCGAGATGTATGTTGCCGTTAGAAAGCGGTTGGAGGAAACTGCCCATTGCCATACTCGAGAATTTCTTGACAAAGAGGGTAAGATCTAGTTCCCCTTTGTTTGTTGATATACCAGACTACTGACATGTCTGTTTGAACTGCAATCATTCCGAAGAGGAAGGCATCTTGAAATGCCTGGAGAAAGACAGCACTGCCCTCGTTTCTGGAACATGAATATGCAAGTTGACCTCCATCTGGGAACAAGTGCCTTGGACAGTCTTTCCCAGATAATGCCCCCCCTACCCTATCTGGAATGCGTCTGTGGTCACATGGCTAGGGGCTGAGGAGGGGCAAAAGGACAGCCCAACAAGATTTCATTGGAATGGAGCCACCAACTCAGGTGATCTTTGCAAAGATTGGTGATCAAAATCAGATGTGACATAGGTTGATTTAACAAGGACGATTGGGAGGCCAGAACCCACTGAAGAATTTGCATGCGATATGTGGCCAAGTGAACTTGAGTGAGAGAGGCTGCCACTGACCCCAGAGTTTGTAGTACAAGTCTTGCTGCTACTCTCTTGTTTTGAATGATCTGGTTTACTTGTGATCTGATCCTCTGGAGCCTTTCTAGGGGAAGTGATTCAAATCCGGTGACTGTGTCTAGCACAACTCCAATGAATTCCAGCTGTTATGATGGTTCCAAATGGGATTTTTCATAGTTTATAGTGATTCCTAAGGTGACACAAAGATGAAGGGTGTAATCTTGTGCCTTTACGAGTTGGCGCCTGGTAAGGAGCCCAGTTGTCGAGATATGGAAATACCCGGAACTCTAGCAATCTGAGATGTGCTGCTACCACTGCCATGCATTTGGTAAACACCCTGGGGGCTGTGGTGAGACCAAAGGGCAGTGCCCTGAACTGACAGTGACTGGCTCCCAGGAGGAAGTGCAGGAATCTTCTGGAGCATTTGTCCATTTTTATGTGGTAATACACAACCTGAAGATCTACTGAGCACATCCAGTCATCTTTTTCCAAGAATGGAAGTACTGGCTGTACCAAGACCATCTGGAATTTGGTTTGTTGAACTGATTTCTTCAACTGGCTGAGATCCAAAATGGATGCCCAGTTCCCTGTTTTTGGGGCACTAAAAAAACCTTGATTAAATTCCGGATCCTCTCTGGTCTGGTGGGACTGTCTGGATGACTCTATTGTCGACCAGTTTCTGAATGTCTAAGACTGCTGCCTCCCTGTGACTGGGTAGAACGTCTGGGAGTCGTTTTGGTCTCATTGAAAGGGAAATGATGCAACCTCTGGAAATGATCCCCTGCACCCATTTGTCCATTGACTGGTGCAGGGATAATCACCCCCCGACTACCTCAAGCGGAAGGCAACCGGACTTCCATTCAGTAGCATTGGTAGGAGTTACCAGAGAAAGAATCTCTGGACTCCTGGTTCTGCAGGCCACTTCTGCCTCTTCACGTCTTCCATTATTACTTCTCCCATTGCCCCGGGGGAAGTCAATGCCACGTGAGTCTTGGAAAAGTCCTTGGGTCTTTTTGTACCACAGCCTCCCACTTCCCTGGTTCCGAGAGTAGAGCCGTTGAGGAGTGGAGAAATGTACGCACATGGTAGAAAGGGTATTCCCGTCTTTCTCACATCTGGCAAGAGTGTCTTTAATCTTGGGGCCAAACAGGGAAGATCCATTAAATGGAGCACTGACAAAAGACTTAAATGGCTGCGCAAAGTCACATAAGTGCATCCAAGCAGGTTTCTTGATGGGTACACCTGAACCTGCTGCTCTTGTTGTCCCTTAAGCTGTATGAGCAATTAGCCTCATGGATGAAATGGAAATCAATTAGAGGGTGGTGAGTTGAGAGGTAACCTCATCTTGGACCCCTTCAGCTACTTCTCCAGTAAGAGTATCTGAAAGCTCTTTAATCAGATCTCTCTGAAGCCTGGTGAAATGTGCCATGTAACTGAAGGACCTGAGAGCGAGGTCAATGAAGTATACATGTGCTTCCCAAACCTATCCATAGTCCTAGATTCCTTGTTAGGAGGATGGAAGGTAGGACTTTCTTCCACAAGTTCCATTTTAGTGGGTGCTGCTACCATCATGGCATCTACAGGAATACCCTTGGTCCAGGACTGCTCGTCTTTATGGGCAGATAGAATCCAGACAGGTCTTTTGTGGATCAGCCTGATAAGAGTCAGGAATTTTCCAGGCCCACTGAGCAATCAGTTTATAAGATCGTCAGTGGGTGGAGAGATCCCAAAGGTAGAGAGGCTGGGTGCTAAAAGTCTCAAGGTATACTGATTGCTCTAAGGAAGATTGGAGGGTAGTCCAGCCACCCCTCTGTTTCAGGATTTCTAGGATGTCCTAGAAGAAACCATCATCAGGGGGTGACCTGGGTGAACCTTCCCCTTCATCAAAATCAGTATCCTCTGTGAAGGACTCGTCCCGGTAGTCCAAGTGCTTCCTCTTGCACTTTTTCTTCGAAGGTACCTCTACGGTGGGATGCTGCGGAGAGGTATGTAAAGATGATATCACCAGACTGGATTGCTCCTGAGGCTTTTGTGCCCTCTGTCCCAGGGAAGAGGCTGGAGGAAGCTCCAGTCGAGGGGATGGACAAGTTACTTGGCTTGACAGGTATGGCACAGACTGAGTCCACAATGGACAAGGCCTTCTCCACAACTTGAAAGTCCCCCCCCCCCCCGGTACAGGGATGAGAGCCCAGAACTGAAATTAGACTCCTTCAGAACTATGGTCCAACCCCACACTAAGCCACCTCTGAAGCAGAAGCCAGGGTCGAACTTACATATGCCAAGGCCCTAAGGGGCATGGAGGGCTCCAAAAGAATCAAAGTCGAACTCAGCCCCTCGGAACAGGCAACGAAGCCCTGACCCCAAGGAGGTCTCCGGTTCCAACAAATAAGAAGAGCTCAAGGCAACTACTGGTGCCAGAAAAAGAGTTCTGGCTGACACCAAAACAGTTGAAGCCAGGATGGTCAGTACCAAGGCCTCCGAAAACTTGGCTGGAGTAGAAGGAATTTACATGGGTGTAGTAAAAGCCAAGGTTCCACAGCCAACCAGGCTAGTAACAGAAAATGGAGGTAATCCCCTCACCATCAGGAGTCGGTCGACCAGTCTAAATGTCTGACTCAACAGATTCTTAGTGGCCCGAACAGAGGAGGCTGATGGAGATCTTGGTGGCTCTCTCTCCAAAAATGGACTCTGAGGACAGTCTGCAAATGGGTCAACCAAGGGAGGATAACACATCCTCAGCTGACCTATATGTTGTGACTCCTTGGGTACCGAACGTTCAGCTGGTATCGAAGCGGAAGGTGTCTGCACAGAAACCTGAGCTGCAGATGTCAGTGTCAATGAAATATTTATCTTTTCCCGTTGGTGTCGAGGAGACAATAGGCACCGTGGGAAGCTTGACCAATTTAGAATGCAGTTCCGAAGATACTGTCAGAACCGAATAAGTTTGAGTTTTTGGTTTTAAGAAAGACTACGAAAAACAAGAGCTGGCTTCAATTTTGGAACCAGAGATAGCGTCTTCAAAATCAAATTTAAGAAGTCCATTGAGAATGAGCTTATTTTTATTCTCTGTCAGAGTTCTAGTGGAAAAGCCGTGACAGACGGCACAATCTTCTTGAAGATGGACAGCACCAAGACAATAAACACAGAAGGTGCGTCCATCTAAATTTGGCATTTTTCTCACTTGTGGCACTTCTTAAAACTGGGGGTGTCTTTAGAGGACTTGTCTGCCATTGTAAAAGCTAAGGCCTCCTGACAGACAGACAGAGAGACAGGCAGAGACAGACAGACACCGACAGATAGACACCGACAGACACAGACGAAAAGGTTTGAGTAAAGAAGGAAGTGGAATTACCAACAATGGCAAAAGAGATTACCAGAAGGTAAGGTGGGTGAGTACCAACAATGGTATTACAGTATTTAACGGTATAATATAGAAAAAGAGATCACTCACGCACACAGCTAAAGGGACTAGAGGAGCACATAGATAAAGAGCATAGAAAAAACATTCAAATGGGGGGAAAAACGTACTGTTAAAGGCCAAGGCTCGAGAGGTTGGCACTACAAAGCGGCAAAAAAGATCTGGGGTAATTTGGTGAGGCGTATTAATGGATAAACCCTAGTTTGAGAGTTTTTGGAAGGCGCAAGTTGGAATAACGGCCAACTCAGTTCTGAGACACGGAACAGAGACCACAGTCAAGGATTACGTGAAGACTGACAAAATCAGATTAAACTTTGATTCCCATATAAAACAACGTTCAGATAGAGGTGGTCTGGACTACAAAGTGCCTTTGGTAATGGCCTTACTGGTCATGTGAGAGGCTAATGATGCCAAGGAAAAATCATCATGGAAAGAAGGCATGGTTTTCAAATGAACTTCAACTGAGGAACAACATGAGAGTCGATGACAGGGGGGAATCAGTTCTAAGATCGACATTATTCTTCTGGGTCCAAAAGGAAACATGTTCCATTTACCTCTGCAAACATTTCTTGATGCTGGTTTCTGAGGGGCTATAAAGTACAGTTGTGTACACTTACCATAAATGTAGATGTTCGAGTGTATTCATTGTTGCAGTCATCACATTTGGGTTATCTGCTTGCAGGTAGCCCTCAGTCGGCCTGATTATCAAAGCCTTGGGTCCTACGTCGGTTGCGGTCTCATCTTCCATGACGTCAGGTAGTCAGGGGTCTAAAAGCATGCAGCGGACACCATTACATCAGTTTTTCTTGCCCCAGATGTCAGGTGCCCCCACAATGGGAAGCAATTATATACAAGGTTACACCTCCAACAAAAACCAAATACACCAGAAAGCTTTAAGCAAAGTAAACAAGAACAGAGGTATAGTCAGGGGGCAGGAGGGAGGGTAATCAGGACCGCAACAGTGAATACACTCTAACAGCTACATTTAAGGTATGTGTACACAACTGTACTATGTTCTTCGTGTTTCACTATTGCAGTCATCACATTTGGGTAGATTCCCAAAGCTACGGATGGGAGGAGGCAATCAGATAGCATTAGGAGCAGCTATAAGGCCCTGCAAGATTGCAGTGGCAAAGCCAGCTCTGGATTTAGAAACAAATTGGCAAGTGGTAATGCTTGGTGAAGGTATGTACAGAGCTAGAGGTAGCAGCCTCCAGGATGTCCCTGGTAGGGGCACCTCTGAGAAAGGCTGTAGAGGTAGATGTAGCCCTGGTGGAGGGAGGTGTTATCCCCTGTGGGGTAGGTTTTCCACAGTGCTAATAACATAAATTAATGCAATGGCATATCCACTAAGAAATGGTTTGCTTTGAATTGGCCTTCCCCTCTGCCCCAGCAGCAAATGCAACCAGCAGCTGTTCAGATTTCCTGAGAGGTTTAGTCCTGTCCAAGTAAAATCTTAAGTTGTCTGTGCACGTTCAAGGAGTGCAGTATTCGTTTCCCCTTGTTCTGTGGATTAGAAAAGAAGGTTGGCAAATGAATGGACTGATTAAGGGACACACTGGATACCACCTTGGGCATCAAGTAAGGACTGGTCCTGAGGGACACCCTGGCCGCATGAAAGATGATAAAAGGCTTCACTGCCATTAGGGCCTGTAATTCAGACACCCTTCTTGCTGAAGTAATGGCTAGAAGGAAGGCTGTTTTCCAAAAAAGGAATTTCAACTCTGCATTTGCAGCTGGCTCAAAGGGAGGTAAAGTGAGATTTTCCAAATCAAAGTTAAGGTCCCAGGCTGGAGTAGGGGCTCTCCTGGGTGGTCTTAAGTTTTTGGCCCCTCTGAGGAATTGCTTCAGGAGAGGATGAGAGAAGAGGGGTGGCTCTGTATTGCAGTGTGCTGAAATGGCTGAGGCATAAATTTTGATGGAAGAAAAAGAAAGGCCCTTATGAAGCATCTCAGTTAAGTATTGAAGAATATGTGGTAAACTGGGCACTCCTGTGCCCATACTCTGAGTTTGGCTCCAGGAACAGAATCTTTTCCATTTTTCAGCATAGGATTTTCTAGAATTAGGCCTCCTTGCCTCCAGAATGACATCCATCACCTGCTTACTGAGGGATGGTAAGGGAGAGATCAGGTAATTAACCAGGCTGCAAGGTTCAGGGTTTGAAGCTGTGGGTGCAGAATTTGGCCCTCCTGCAGGGACAGCAGGGCAGAGGTCTGAGGCAGGTGCCATGGTTCCAGCAGTGTCACACTGCACAAGAGGGGGTTACCAGTGTTGGCGTGGCCAGTCTGGTGCAATCAGTATTGTCCTTGGCTTGTCCTGTTTGATCTTTAGTAGCACTTTGGAGAGGAGAGGCAGAGGGGGGAAAGCATAAACTGATAGGTTTTTCCAGGTGAAGGACAGGGCATCCACTTTCCAAGCTCGTTTCTGGGGAGTCCTTGTGTAGAATTTGTCCAATTGGTAGTTTTGAAGGGAGGCAAACAGGTCCATCTCTGAGCTCCCCAATTTGTTTCTCAACATGTTGAATATCTTTGGTTCCAGTTTCCACTCGTGTGGGTCCATGAGATTTTTGCTTAGGTCGTCTGCCAGTGTATTTAGTTTGCCTGGCAGGAATTGAGTTTGTAGGTGCACTTGGTAGCTCAAGGTTGTTTTCCAGAGCCATGGCTAGTCTGCAGAGAGGGTATGAGTGGGTTCCCCCCTGCTTGTTTATGTACCACATAACAGTGGCGTTGTCCGTCTTTACCAATACTTGTCCTGGAAGAATGTGGTCCTTGAAGGCTGTCAGAGCACTCTGTACAGCTAACATTTCTTTTTGACTGATATGCAGGTGCATTTGATTTGGGTTCCATTTGCCCTGAATGCACTGCCCTGCCAAGTGAGCCCCCCATGCACAGTCTGATGCATCTGTTGTTAGGGTTTGGGCTGCTGGGGGTAGAGTGAATGGCAGTCCCTTGTTTTGGTGGCAGGCCTCTGCCCACCAAAGGAACTCTATCTTTAGACACGATATGATAGGAATAATTGATTCTAGGTCCTGAGAATGTTGACACCATAGGCTTTTTAGATACCACTGTAGTTTCCTCAAATGCAGTTTTGCATACGGAATCAGTAGAATGCAAGAGGTCATGAACCCCAGGGCTTGCAGTATTTTCCTTGCAGATAGCTGGGTCTTTGTGGCCAGTAGTTTGAAGTAGCATGTCAAATGAACTTGTTTCTCTGGCGTGAGTTAGGCCATCTGGGAAGTTGTATTCATGCTGGCTCCCAGGAATACAATTTGTTGACAGAGTACTAGATGTGATTTCTTTTTGTTTATGGTGTACCCCAGATGTTAATTTCTTTACAAATACCAGATGATTTAATAGTATGTCCTGGCTTTCTGCTTGAATTAGACAATCATCCAGGTATAGGTATATTTGAATATTTCTGTCTGCAAAATGCAAGGACTGGAGCTAGGCACTTTGTGAATACCCTGGGCGCAGTAGATAAGACAAAAGACAGTGCAGAGAACTGATGGCGCATACAGCCTGCTCTGAAGCGTAGGTATCTTCTTTAAGATTCCCTTATTGGGATGTGCAGGTAAGGCTTCCTTTAAATCCAGTGTTGCCAAACAGGCATTTTTGCCTAGCATGGGAAGCAACTGATGAAGTTAGCATTTTGAATTTTGGAATTTCCAAAAAAGTGTTTAGGATAGACAGGTCCAGAATAGGATGCCAGGAATTGTCTTTTCTGGGTACCAAGAAAAGTTTTGAGTAGAAACCTTGCCCCCATTCTTCTTCTGGACAGGCTGAATAGCCCTGATGCTTAGAAGAGAGAGAACTTGCCTTTGAGCCTCTGCCCACTGATTTGGGGGTACGTTTGGCCAACCGTTTGGGGTGGGTAAGGAGTGGAAGTGGAATCTGTATCCTTGGGAAACTATATTTAAAACCCATTTATCTTCGGTAACGAGTTCCCAATTTTCTGCATGCAGGGCGATCTTTTCCCCCTAAAGGAAGAGTCAGTTGAGCAGGGCTTGGAAGCTTTAAAGTTAAGTAATTGTGACAGTTTACCATAAGGGGGGCTGTATGTCTTACTACTCCCAGCTTTGGAAGAGGGAGCCCCCCATTGCTTAGGTCTGTGAGTACCTTGGGACTGAAGCCTGGGTGTTCTGCTGGTTCTAGGTTTGGACTGAGAATGCCCGGAAGAGGCAGGAAAGGACCAATTCGTAAGAAGGTCAATGCCTACTAAATCTGGGAGGGTGTACCTGCAGGAAATCTTTAACAGTCTGCATAGATTTAGGTTTTTCCTCCATCTTTTTAAGTACTACTTCTGGTTTGTTGCCAAACAGACGGTCTTGGTTTAAGGGAGCATCCAGTAATTCAGCTTTATCATGATCTGACAGAGATTGCTCCTTAAGCCATGCATGCTTTCTAAGTACAGACCCAGTGACAGCAGCCTGCAAGATGCCTCTAATGAATCAAAACCACATTGCAAAGTATGTTTTCCAACTTGTTCAGCAGAATTCATTAAATCCTGTAATTCTTTATTTTCAGCACAGTCAGGAATCAACATAATTTTCTGTTTAAGCAATCCAATAATATGTTGCTGATACTTTAACATATAAAACTGTCAGTTTAAGGCCCTAATGGCCAAAGTTACAGAAGTGTATACACCTTCTTACCCCAGCTATCCAGGGGCCTGGAATCTCTATCAGAGGGGGTAGGGTTTTTGGCTGTAGTAGCCTTAATGCTCTTGGGTCCCTGTGAAATGGTCTCAGGATCCGCAGTAGGATTTTTAAAGAGGAACTTGTGAGAGTCAGGTACCCCGTAATACCTGTCAGGTTTTCTGGGAGCAGGAGGTAAAGTATCAGGGACCAGGCTAGATTCCGAGAAGGTATCATCCACAATGTCCAGTACAGGAGGGATGGCTATATGCCTGTGTTGCGGTAGGAGTAAGAATTCCCTAAGCCTCTTTTTGAAGTCAGAGTAATCCTAGTTTTCTCAGCAAATGCTCCCTACGGGTATGCAACGTTTCACCAAAAGAGAAATCCTCTGGAGGGGAAGCAAAGGGAATGGAGTCCTCTGCATCATAATCCTTGTAGATAAGGGCAACACCTGGTTATCAGGGAAAACAGAAATTTCAGAATCCTGATCAGAAGGAAAATCAGTCCTAGGTCTCTTACAGGGAGAAGGGTGGCTAGCCCCGATTCAAGTAATAATGTCTTTAGCCATTCTTATAATTTGTTTTTTAGGCATAGGGGCCTGACCATGCAGTCTGGGCGTCACTTTTCTAGGCATGGATCAAGTTTTAGGCCTTGAAGAAGAAGATGGTGTCAGTTTAATATGCAAGTCAGTAGGCCTGAATACACTTAATATGCAAGTCAGTAGGCCTGAATACACCCTCAGAAGCCAGTGCCTGCACAGCAGCTCCGGGCCCATCCAAGGTAGAGACATCCGCAGGTTCCACAGTTGAAGAAGCATCTTGCGGCATTACCAGACTCCGAATGGTTCTCAGTAGAGGCCTGCGAATCTGAAGTAGCAGGTATCAGGGGCTGCTATCAGGGGCTGCAAAAGCACCTCACTGTGTACTGATGACTAGCTTAGGAGAAGCTTTGTTGGTAGTTTTGGACCTATGCGGTCTGTCTATCTTTGCATTTTTTTTAGAATGTCAGTAGTTGGGTGGCTTACCGAAGCCATTTCTGGATAACTGAACAGAGTACCAAAATATTTAGATACGAAAATGAACAGATGACAAATAGTACGAGGTTTGAATAAGGCACAAAACTGACAGCAAGGTACGTCGTGGTCTGGGCCTAGGCAAGGAATGGAGTACAAATGAAAATCTTTATGAGGTATTTGCTTTCCACAAGAAATACAATTGTTAACTTTTACTGACATTGGTTTACAGCAAGAAAAAGGATTCCCAATACTTATAATCTGAAACTCAAAAAGGAATATTTCAGTCGACCGGCACTTGCGAACTGCTTCTGCTTCGGGCACCGCACGGCAAGAAAGACTGATGTAATGGCGTTGGCTGCATGCTTTATACCCGACTACCTGACGTCAAGAAAGATGAGACAGCAACTGACGCAGGACCCAAGACTTTGATAATCAGGCCGACTGAGGGCTACCTGCAAACAGATAACCCAAATGTGATGACTGCAACAGTGAAACACGAAAAACATTTAGCTCTTACTGCTGAAGGAAATTAGAAGTTATGTACCTACCATAACGTTCCATGTTAGTTGTCTTCTCTCGCCTTCTTTCTTGCTGGATGGGTTCGGAGCCGATCCTCGGCTCCAACTCGGCACTTGCTTTAGCTCGAGAACTCCTTTTACCAGCTCGAGGCAACCCTATATCCCATGATGCAAGGCGGAACTACCTCAGATCTCGTTTGGCAGCTAACTAACCTTGCTAAAGACTATCCTAACAGAAACAGGAACAAAGGTTCCTAAAAGAAATCCTCCTAACAATGTACCGGAGGAAACAATCTAATAGGAACTCTCCAAGATCTGTCCAGGCCAGGGGGAAGGAGGGAGGGACGCAAGAAAGAAGGCGAGAAGACAACTAACATGGAACGTTATGGTAGGTACATAACTTCTAAATGTTAAGTTGTCAATCTCGCCTTCATTCTTGCTGGATGGGACCGCGTCCCACGCACCTGTATCCCGGGTGGCTCAATGGAACAGACTCTTGAGAACTGTGGAACCAAAACTGGCCCTATCTCTGGAGGCCAAGTCCAACTTGTAATGAGAGACAAAGGTATGAGGTGTGGCCCAAGTAGCTGCTGCACAAATGGTATCAATGGGTAGTCTATACTGAAAAGCTGCAGAAGTGGATAGACTCCTGGTTGAGTGTGCTTTTGGCTTAGAAGATAGCTGTTTGCCCCTGAGAGAGTACACATAGGAAATAGTGGAAGTCAACCATCTGGATAAGGTCACTTTAGATACTGGAAGACCTATCCTGTTTTCTGCATAGGAGACAAATAGTTGGTCCGATTTTCTGAATTGTTTAGTTCTATGCAAATAGTACCTGAGCTGACGATGGACATCCAAAAAATGCAGTTTTTGTTCAGCTCTGTCGGAATAGTTTGGAAAAAGACTGGTAGATCTATAGATTGGTTAATGTTGGTTTGAGATACGACTTTGGGAAGAAAGGAAGGGTTAGTTCTTAATGATACCCTGTCCTTATGAAAAACTAAATAAGAGCGGATGCAGAGAGCTTGAATCTCGAAACCCTTCTTGCAGAAGTGACAGCCAGTAAAAATATAGTTTTCCAGGTCAATAACTTCAAAGAACATGAAGCAGACGGTTCGAAGGGAGGTAGTATCAAGGATGCCAACATTAAGTTTAGATCCCATTGTGGAGGAGGATGCTTTATAGGTGGTTTTAGGAGGAAAACTCCTCTGAGAAAGGCCTTGCATAACCTATGAGACATAATGTTATTGTCATGCAGGCCAACATGATACTTAGAAATAGCAGCCAGTTGTACTTTGACTGTAGATGACGAGGATCCTGAATGAAAAACCTCCGCCAGGAAATCTAAAACCGAATGTACAGGAGCAGCAAAGGGGTCAATATTTCTGGAATTCGCCCAAATAGAAAAACGTCGCCACTTGCTAGCATAAACAGTCCTAGTGGACGACTTCAAGGAAGAGACTAAAATGTCTCTGACTGAGTCCGAAATCATCGGTAGCCTGGCTAGGGTAGGAAGTGGAGCAACCAAGCAGTGAGGTTGAGAGAATGAATGGCCCAGTGCTGCTGACCCGATTGGTGGATCAAGAGATCCGGAACTGGGTCCAGATGCCAGGGCTGCACAGAGACGGAAACCAAATTTGTCGAGGCCAATATGGGGCAATGAGGATCAACTTGGCTCTCAAAACGGTGGCTTTCTGAATGACTTGTGGAATCAAGGGAAAAGGAGGAAAAGCGTACAGAAGTCCCCGGGGCCAATCCTGGGTTAGAGAGTCTCTCAGAGGTTGGCCTGGAAGGGGAAAGAGAGTGAAGAAATCGGGGCACTTGTTGTTTTGAGGAGTAGCAAAAAGATCGCAACAAGGAGTGCCCCACTTCAGAAAAATCTGATCCACTACAGACTGATTGAGAGACCACTCGTGAGGCATCAGGATGGATCTGCTCAGCCTGTCCGCTAACAGGTTGGACCTGCCGGGGATGTGCGTTGCTATCAGAAACCGCTGAGAAGAGATCGCCCACTGCCAAAGTCTGAGAGCTTCTCGACATAACGGATAGGACCTGGTCCCGCCCTGCTTGTTGATGTACCAGACTACGGACATGTTGTCCGTCTGTACTGCAATAGTCCCCGTGGGAAGAAAGTCGTTGACGGCTTGCAACGTTAAAAGCACTGCTCTCATCTCCAGGACATTTATGTGCAGATGGTATTCTATGGGTTGCCACGTCGCGTGGACCACCCTGCCCTGATAATGCCCCCACCCGATCAGAGAGGCATCCGTAGTGACTGTGGCAACTGGAGGAGGGGAATAAAGGGTCGACCCTGATGAAGAGGGGAAGATATCCACCAGTTCAGATGAGCTCGGCACGACTGTGTTACCAAGATTTCGTGCCTCATCGGGAGACTGTGGTACGACCACTGCGTGAATAGCATCCACTGCAGAAGACGCATGTGGAAGCGAGCCAGTGGTAGAACAACAATGGCCGCAGCCATAAGACCTAGAACCTTCAGTATAAATCTGGCTTTGATCTTGTTGCTCTGCAAAAGAAGCCGAACAAATTTTTGGATGTCCAGAATTCTTTGATCTGTTAGTCTGGCTAACATTTTGGCGGTGTTTAACTCTGCGCCTATAAAGGTGATAGATTGGCAAGGCAGCAGAGAAGATTTTTCGAAGTTTACTGAAATTCCCAAACTCCTGCAAAGCTGTAGAGTGTAGTCTCTGGACTGAAGAAGCTGACACTTGGTGGTGGCGGAGAGGAGCCAGTCGTCCAAATAGGGAAACACCTGGAATCCTCGATGTCTCAGATGAGCTGTGACCACTGCCATGCATTTGGTAAACACTCTGGGGGCTGAAGTGAGGCCAAAGGGCAGGGCTCTGAATTGGTAATGACTGGTCCCTAGCGAAAGCGGAGAAACCTTCTGGGCGTCTGTGAATCTTCATGTGATAGTACGCATCCTGAAGGTCTATAGAGCACATCCAGTTGTCCTTGCCCAGAAAGGGCAGAATGGACTGAAGCGTGACCATCCGAATCTTGCCTTCTTGACAAATCTGTTCAGATTGCTCAGGTCTAATATTGGTCTCCAATCTCCCGTCCTTTTGGGGACCAAAAGAATCTGGAGTAGACGCGGATCCTACCTGGTCTGCTGGCACAGTCTGGACGACTCTTTTTCTAGGAGCTTTGAAACCTCCTGTTCTGCCAAATCCCTTTGACCGGGTGAGATGTCTGGAAGGGATTGAAGAGTCGGAAACCTTTGAAGGGATTTTGTAACCCTCGGATATAATCGACTGTACCCACATCTCTTGAGATAGGGATTGCCAGGCTACTGGGTACAGCGAAATCCTTCCCCGACTGCCTCCAAGGGTGGACAGTCGGGCAACACCTCAGGGATGCTGAAAGGGCTTCTCAGGAAGAGACTCCCTGTTGCCCTGGTTCTGAGGACCCCCTGCCTCTAGGGCGGCGTCTGTATTGTTACCCCTCTGCCTCTGGGGTAAACTGACCACGTGTGTCCGGTGTAGCTCCTTGGGCTTTACGGAACCACATCTCCCCCTTCTGACCCTTGGGGTATGGTCTAGAAGGAGTGGAAAACTGGACTCCAACGGCAGAAAGAGTTTTACCGTCCTGCTCACACCTGGTCAAGGTATCCTTCACCTGAGGTCCGAACAAAGCCGAACCATCAAAGGGGTATTAGTGAAGGGCCTTAAAGGGGTCTGCAAAATTACAAAGCCGCATCCAGGCTTGGCGTCTAAGAGCAACTCCTGTGCCTGCGGCCCTGCTCGCTCCATCGGCCGCATAGGATATGAGCCGCATGGAGGAGTTAGATATGGAATTCAGGATAGCAAGCTGCGAGGCAATCTTTTCCTGAGCCCCAGCAGCAGAAGGATCCTGGACTACTTCTCCCAGTTCCTTGAGAACATCTCGTTGAAGCCTGGTGAAGTGACAAAGGTAATTCAGCGAACGCATAGCAAAGGTCGCTGAAGAAAACATCCGCTTTCCATACCTGTCCATGGTCCTAGAGTCCTTATTAGGAGGATGGACAGGTACTGAAGGATCCGCCAATTCCTTCTTAGTGGCAGCCGCCACCACCATAGCATCCACCGGAACACCCTTGGAAAGGAACTGTTTGTCCGAAGGGGCCGTAATGAATTTGGATGGTCTTCTGGGGACAGGTTCCACAGAATCTGGAGCCGCCCGCCTTCGAGCCACTACCTGCATGAGTGGGTCGAAGGCGGAGACACCCAGGAGGTGGAGGGTCGGGATCCAAAGCCTCCAGGTATACCGACTCATCCTCGGAGGGGTCAATGGAGGGCCAATTCCCCCTCTGTTTGAGGAGCTCAAGGATGTCTGAAAAAGAGACATCCTCAGAGGGGGACCGTGGGGAACCCTCCGACTCATCTAAGTCGGTATCAGATGTAGTAGACTCAGGGGAGTCTGTGTGTTTCCTCTTACACGTCCTCTTCCGAGGGGTTCCCCTGCAGGATCAGGAGAAACCTCGGAAGAGGAGGAAATTCCCAGTGGGGAAACCTGGGGCAATGGATCCCTGGGCCTGTGAGCAAGAGGTTGGCAAGAGGCATCTGCAGGCACTGAGGAGGGAGGAGCTAGAGGGATGGACCGTTGACCAGGCTCAGAGGCCAGGACACTCCTCATCACCTCAAAGGCTCCTCTCCCGGGAGGCGGAACACACCCGCTCGAAGAAACAGGAATGGCCGGCTCCAAGAGAGAGAAGGCTCGAGGCTGATGTCGGCGCCGAGCTTACCAAAGCGAAGCCCGAGAGGGAGGCGGGGTCGGACAAGGGTCCGATGCCACTAGCCCCTCGGGCCGACAGTGGAAACCCGGCGACCGGATCCCTCCAAGGAAGGTCTCAAGGAGGAGATCGGAGCCGAGGGCAGCGGGCGAAGGATGTATCGGCTCCGGCATCAAAACAGTCGCTGTCCCGAAGCTCCGGCTCCGAACTGCGGTGTGGAGTCGGAGGAGGAAGTTCAAGGATTGGGGCTATAGCGAAGTCTGTTGAGGCGGGCTATGGAGCATTTGGGCCAGTGCCTGAGACTTCAACAGCCTGCTTACCACCCTCTCTAAATCGTGGTCAGACAGCCTGGAAGATCTCGAAGATCGGGTCCGATGGCTCCGCTCCGACAAAAGGGACCCCGGGGCAGAGTGGATACTCAGTATAGAAGTGGACCGGGATCTCTTACGGGTCGAAGCCATCGGAGCCGAAGTCCCTTGAACACCAGATGGAGCCGAGGATATCTCGGCTCCGATGCTGATAAAGTGTCGGCTCCAGCCGGAGCCGACAAGGCCACAGTAGTCAGGGTATCGGGCGGTCGGCGCGAACCCACTACTCGAACAGCAGATGTATCGGCTCCAGCCGAGCCGATGTCGGCTCCGGAGCCGGAGCCACCGGAGGAGGCTTGGACACTGTAGCCTGAGCCTTGGTGGTTTAGAGGGTTTTCCTGCCCCTAATTTGGGGGGAGAACCTTCTGGCTTAAGTAAGCCTCGGAGGATGAGTTTATTCCTCCTTTCCTGCAGGACTCTCTGGCTAAAAGCATGACATAAAGCACAGGAGTCCTGCAGGTGCAAAGGCCCCAGGCAATAAACACAAGAAGTGTGACCGTCTGTCAGAGACATTTTCTGACAGCACTGGTCACACTTCTTGAAGCCTGAGACCTTGCCTTCTTTTGACATCCTAGGAGGATGGAAACACAAACAATCCCAACAAACACACAAATTAATCCCTTACACAAACACACAGGAAGGGAATAACCAATGGGGAAGAAGGCCTGACTAAAACTTTAGACTAAAGATTATAAAAAGTTTGAAAACAAGGGAATAGGGTGGGCTGTAACTAACTACAGACTAAACTGACACTAAAAGGGAAAAATAAACCCCTAACTACTCTTTTTCTTATTTTACAAAGAAAAACTTACCTCAGCTGGCAAAGGAGACCTCTTTCGCTAAGCGGCAAACGAGATCTGAGGTAGTTCCGCCTTGCATCATGGGATATAGGGTTGCCTCGAGCTGGTAAAAGGAGTTCTCGAGCTAAAGCAAGTGCCGAGTTGGAGCCGAGGATCGGCTCCGAACCCATCCAGCAAGAATGAAGGCGAGATTGACAACTTAACATATAATGTTTTTTGACATTCCTGGAAGTGAAGATACCATGAGGTAAACAGGACGTGAATGTCGGAGGAAGACAGACAAGATGGATGTGTCAGAGAAGTGTTGTATGAAAGAAGAAGGGGTTCCTTACTGAGGTGAGGTCGCAGTAAGGGGAAACCATATTTGGCAAGGCCAGAACAGTACTATGATGACGACCAGTGCTCTACATGCCTTGATTTTCTCAAGGACTCTATTTACTAGAGGAAGGCATAAAGGAGACCAAGGTCCAACTGTCAGAAAATATCTGTCATGATGGCTGTTCTGGATGAGGAGTGATGGCTTATTGCATTTGGTGTTGGAAGATGAAAAGATGAGATTGCAACAGGGTCATCCCCATTTATAAGAAATGCTGAAAGCTATATCTTTGTTCAGAGAACAATTGTGCGGACATAGTATCTGTCTGCTACTACAATGGATGACCCTGGTATTTCTGTAGCAATGAGAAAATCTTAAGGAGACTTGTCCGAATCCCAAAACTCTCTCAGCCTATATACAGGAGTATGGACATTGCACCCTGAGAAAGTGAGTCTGGAAATGCATGCAATGCTAGGATGAGTGCTTTCATCTCTAGTACACTGATGTGCAGGTGGGTTTCCTGACAAGTCCACATTCCCTGGACCATCTCTCTAGGTAATGCCCCCACCCCAAGATGGACACATCAGCTCTGACAGTGGCACTTGGATGATGGGAAGTAAACTGTGTCCAAGAAAGTGTGTGTGAGTCTGTCCACAACAAAGTCTTGTTACATGCCTTTGACATCCTGATCCTGTGATTCATCAGTAATATGGCTTGATGCCATTGACGGAGAAGGATCCACTGCAGAACCCTCAAATTTAGTTGTGCATAAGGAAAGAATTGTGTAAAATCTTACCATAGCCATACATGTCCTCCTCCTTTTCCATGTTGCAGTATTCATACTGTGGAATTTCCAGCCCTCAGGTTACCCGAAGTTGGCTCCTATACAAAAGCTTAAGCCTGGCTGCCACAGGTGCATTGAACGTAGGGCCATAAACCTTGGGAGTATAAAAGTGATGGCACGCACAGACCACAGAACTTGCAGCCCAGAGAAGAGACTATAAGGCCAAGGCGAAGCAAAAAGCAAATGTCCTTGCAGGGCTGCAATAAGTGGTTTGCAGTGAGGGCATCCCCTAGAGAAGAGAGGGGCTATTGAGGGGGATGGAGGGTGGAAAGGAATACTGCAACATGGAAGAGAAGGACATCTTTGGTTATAGTAAGATTTTACACAACTATTCTATGTCCTTGTATTCCCATGTTGCAGTATTCATACTGTAGGAGAGTACCACAGCTAGGAGGAATGTTGGGATGTGACCAATATGGAGGATTCGATAAATCCTTGCAGGACTGCCCTGGTAGATCCTGCCCTAGCTGTAAAGACCTGGTCCAGCTTGCAGTGCTTGGTGAAAATATGGACTGTGGACCAGGTGGCTGCCTCCATGATGGAAGCTGTGTCCAGTCCTTTCATGAAGGCCTTAGAGATAGCCATGCCTCTGGTAGAATGTGCTTGCACTCCTTGAGGCAATGGCTTGTGATGATGAGAGCAGCAAAAAAGGATGGATAGTTTGGAGGCTGCCTTATCCAAGATCCTGGGATGGAAGGAAATGCACAGTTGGTCAGATTTTCTGAAAGACTTGGTTTAGTTAAAATCTCAGTTGCCTATGTACATCTAGGGAATGGAGGATCCTCTCCGCGGAATTAGTAGGAGAGGGGAAGAAGGTAGGTAGGTGAATGGACTGGTTTAAGGAAAGCTCATTAACTACTTTGGGCATAAAGGAGGGGTTACTGCGTAGGGAAACCCCGTCATTGTGGAAGGTGTTGTAAGGATGGCAAGCCATCAGGGCCTGTAATTCAAACACTCTTCTAGCAGAGGCAATGGCCACTAAAAGGATGGTTTCCCATGTGCACATCTGAAGAGAAGCTGTGCTAGCTGGTTCAAAAGGGGGGAGGGTAAGCTTTTCTAGAACGAAGTTGATATCCCAGGGAGGAGGAATGGGCTTTCTTGGTGGTCTGATCTGTAAGACCCCTCTCAGGAAAAGTTTTACATCCAGAGGTGGCTGTAAAGGCAAGCATGCAGAAATAGCTGAGAGATGGACTTTGACAGAAGAGTAAGCTAGCCCCCCTTAATGAATCCGCAGGTATAGTTCAGGACCAGGGGAGAATCTGCTAGAAATGGGTCCTTGTTTCTCAGAGAACACCATTTCGAGAATCTCTGCCATTTAGACAAGTATTTTTTTCTACTTGTTGGTTTCCTGGTCTCCCTCAGGACAGAGAGCAAGTCTTCTGAGTAGTGCTGTCTAAAAGGGATCAAAAGTTGATCACTCACAGAGTTAGTTGCACTAAAGATATCTGTGGGTGCAGGAGGGATCCCTGTTGCTGAGTTAGTAGGTCCACCTGGTGGGGTAACTTGTGGTGACTGCCCTTGGCTAGTGAAAACAGAAGGGGGAACCAGTGTTGCCTTGGCCAACAGAGAGTCACCAGCAAGATTTTTGGTTGTTGCTTCTTGATTTTCAGAAGGAACCTTTGACTTGGAGGAAAGGGCGGGAAGGCGTATAGGTACATTCCCTGCCATGAAAAACTGAAGGCATCCACTCCAAGCTAGTGGTGAGTGGGTCCTGCTGCAATATTTGTTCAGTTGTCTGTTCTGGTGGAAGGCAAACAGATCCAGTTGTGGTGTGCCCCACTGGTGGACTACGTGTAGGAAGGTATCCCTGTGCTGCCGAGATGTGGTTCTGCTAAGCCAGTCCGCTTGCTTTTTTTCCTGAGAGGGGATGTATGAAGCTTTCAGGAAGATGATGTGTTTTGCTGCTACTTCCCAAATTAGCAAGATAATCAGACATAGCTGGGTATGCCTTTGTCCCTCCTTGTATGTTTAGGTACCACATGACAGTCATGTTATCTGTCACAATGTGGAATATTCCTGGTTGCAGCATGGGAAGGAAGACTTTTAGAGCTAGGACAGCAGTCATCGCCCTGAAACTGATGTGCTGTTTTTGCAGGGCAAGGCTCTAGCACTGTTGTAACTGTAGCCCTGCAGAGTTGCTCCCCATCCTAGGTCTGATGCATCTGTGTGCCAAACTGGGAAGTGGGAGGAAGTTGAAGAGGAATTCCCTGGTTGTTGGAAACCTGCTGAATCCACCACTTCAGCTCTAATTTTAGACAGGGCAGAAGGGGAATGAGTTTGTCTAGAGGTTGTTGGCTCTGGGACCAATCAGCCTTCAAGTACCATTGGAATTTCCTCATGTGCATCCTTGCTAGAGGGAACACGGAAGTGGTTGCAGCCATGAGGACTACAGTTTGGAGAACCTGTTTTGCAGTTAGATGTGATTCTGTCAATAGACTTAGAAAATGGGAGGAGAGGAATTGTACCTTCTCTGGAGGTAAGAAGGATCTCATTAGATCTGTTCTGATTCTGCACCCTAGGAAAACCTTGTCCTGTTGTGGGAAGAGAGAGGATTTTTGGAAGTTGAGAGTGAAACCCAGGTTGTTTAGAAGGGACATGGTGAAATGGAGATTTTCCCGAAGGGAGGACTGTGATTCTGCCAAATTAAAAGGTCGTCCAAGTAAGGGTAGATTTTAATTGCCTTGGTTCTGCAGTGGGCGATGGCAGGGGCCAAGCACTTTGTAAAAACTCTGGATGCCACAGACAAGCCAAAAGGCAATGCAGTAAATTGAAAATGAGAAGAGGGTCCAGAGAAGCGCAGGAACCTCCTGTGGGAGGGTTGGACAGGGATGTGCAGGTATGCATCCTTTAGGTCCAGGGTAACTATGAAAGCCTGAGGTGGAATGAGGGGTAAAAGAGTTTGACAGGAGCGCATCTTGAAGGAGGGAACCTGTAGGAACAGATTTAGGTAAGAGAGGGTCCAGGATAGGTCTCCAGGGGCCATCCTTTTTTGGGACTAAGAAGACGCAGGAGTAGAAGCCTTGTTTCCTCCTGACCTGAGGGAACTGGTTCTATTGTTCCTTGGGAGAGTAGTTCCTGCAGGATGGGGGGGGGGTACACAGAGTTGATTTTTGGGAGGGAAAGGAATTTTTATTGGTGCAGGTTTTTCTTTCCAGGAAAGAAAGTATCCTTTTTGGATGATGGAAAGAACCCACCGATCTGTAGTGATGGTTTTCCAAAAAGGGAGGCAATGGGTAAGGTGGCTGGACAGAGGCACTTGGGCAAAACAGTCACACAGAGGAGGGTCCCCTTCTATCTGGAAAGGGCGGTTTGTTGGGGGGTTGTGGTTGAGGGGGTCTGGGATAAGGTGGTCTCTGAAATCCCCTACATGGTCTGGCAGTAGAGGGGCGAGATGTGGAAGTGGCCCTTCTAACAAAGGATGTTTTGGTTGGGTAGTTCCTGTAATATCTGGGCAATGGAGACACCAGCAAGTGCATAATAATCCTGCAGTTCCTTGCTTTTTTCTTGCAAGTTTTTAAAAAGTTATGCAGCATTTTTGCCAAATAGAAGGTTGTTATCCAGTGGAGCATCTATGATCTTGGCTTTTAAGTCATCTGGTAGAAGTTGTAGTCTGAGCCAGGATATCTGAGCAAGGTGGAAGCAGTGGCAGCAGATCTGGCAACTGCTTCTGCAGCATCATAGCTGTAGCGGATAGTGTGTCTGGCTACCTGTGTGGCCAGTGACAATTTGGAAGAAATGTCAGATTTGGCTGGACAGTCTGGGGTGGTAGCCAACAAGATAGAGGCCTGATAGACTAGGTCTAGGGCATACTTCACCATGTAAGATAGGTAGTTTCAGCCCTGAAAGCCAGGGTAGAGGAGGTGTATACTTTTTTCCCCATCCCGTCCCTGGTTTTGCTGTTTTTATTGGATGGCAGTAAGGAAGCAGAAAGCAATTGCCTAGACTGTCTGGGGACACTGTAGTCATCAGGGACTTTGTACAACCTATCCGGCCTCTTAGGGGCAAAAGTTTGAGAGTGAGTTTTTGGAAACTGAAGTGAAGGCATCCAAGAAAGCTGGGAGTACTGGAGGGATGGCTGATGGTGAAGGGGAGTCAAGCTGTAGAAGCTCAAAGTATCTTTTTCTGGGTTTGTATCCCACTTGAAATACTCTCTCATTTTTGAGATAGTCTCCCCAAATAGGTCCGCAGGTGGGGAGTCCCTTCAACACAGTCCTCTTCAGGTGAGTAATAGTCTATGGGAGAGGCAATCTGTGAAACAAAGGAGACAGATTCCTCAGAGGAGGAATAAGACTGTTCTAGGTCTTCCCGTTTGTTGAATAGATGATAAAGGCAAGGAGGAGGCAGACGCTGGCCTAGGACTCAGTACAGGGATGTTGGTGGGAGTAGGGACTGTAGGCCTAAGAGTCACAAAGGCCTGCATCAAGGAGGAAGTGAAGGACTCCCAGTCTGGGGCTGCCGGAGGCATCGGGCTCAAGTATTTAGTTTTCTGCTTCCTTTTAAAAGGAGTGTGCATCTGGGTGGGTAAGGAAAAGTACAGTTGTGTACACTTACCATAAATGTGTATGTTTGAGTGTATTCACTGTTGCAGTCATTACATTTGGGTAATCTGCTGGCAGGTTGCCCTCAGTCGGCCTGAATTCCAAAGTCTTGGGTCCTGCGTCGGTTGCGGTCTTCTCTTCCATGACGTCACGGGTACAAAACATGCAGCCGACGCCATTTTCTTTCGTTTTTCTTGCCCCTGATGTCAGGTGCCCCCAAAATGGTAGCAATATTATATACATATATATATATATATATATATATATATATATATATGTGTACATATATAAACCAAGTACAAAGTACCTCGGACCCAGAAGGTAAATCACGAACAGTTTATTGTAGCAACACCACACAAAATCCTGTAACTCCATCTAGTGGATATCTACATAATTACAAGTTATGTATATATATATATATATATATATATATATATATATATATATATATATATATATATATATATATATATACACGTATATAATATTGCTACCTTTTTGGGGGCACCTGACATCAGGGGCAAGAAAACCTAAAGAAAATGGCGTCGGCTGCATGTTTTGTACCCGTGACGTCATGGAAGAGAAGACTGCAACCGACGCAGGACCCAAGACTTTGGAATTCAGGCCGACTGAGGGCAACCTGCCAGCAGATTACCCAAATGTAATGACTGCAACAGTGAATACACTCAAATGCTAAAAATAGTGGAAATTCATTTATAACTTTGCAGATCTCAACTTGAGAACAGGAATGAGAGATATCATATCATTGAGACCTAGAACTTTACTGGCTTCTAACATTATTTGCCAGTACAACTATCTATATTCCACTAGTGTCTCCCACATACCACCCCGTAGGGTCAACAGCCACTGTTTCTAGAATAAAGAACTGAAATTCTGCTTGTTTGCAAACAATACTGTGCTTATATAATGCATTATTTTCACTTTTAGTCCTATCATCATAAAGGTGCTCAAATTCTTTGCTTGAGCTTTCTAACCAACATAAAATGCATCACATTTTTTACATAGAACTAAATAAATGATACCTTTAGTATCACAATTTGCAAAGGTACTTAAAGTCAACTTTCTTTTCCTTGCTTGCAAGTATACTGCATCTCCTGTTATAAGATGTGAACAGTAACTACAGCTTCCACATTTAAATAAACCTTTTTTCTTTTTGATTCCTTTTTCTATACTGTGTCTGTTCGCACCCCTCTCCAGTATACCCTTGATGTTATTACCTCTCCTGTATATATACTTTAATTCCTTGTCAAAAATGTAGTTTAAATCTGACAATTTTGCAATTTGTTTCCATTCTTTATCCACAATTTTTCTGACTAAACCTGACTGACTATCATATGTAGTTATAATTCCTGAACTATAATTGTCATTTGTATTTTCAGTGTTCCTTTTTTGTGTGACCAGTATTTCTGGTTTACCAAAAATAGGGGCAAATCTACCTCCCCTTGCACCAGAAACAACTTTGCATATTTGGTCAAATAATTCGCCAGGATAGCCCCGGTTTAAGAATAGTTCTTTTAGTACTTGACACTCACTAATAAACATATTGTCTTCGGAAGTCATTCTACTCAAACGTACTAACTGACCCTTTAATACACCCCTCTTTTGATGGGGTGGATGCGAACTAGCGTAATGCAAATATGAGTTTGAAAAAGTCTCCTTTCAATATATTTTAGACTTAAAACCTTATTTAGTCTTAACTATATTAACATCCAAATAATTCACCTGTTAATAGTCAAATTTGTATGTGAATTTTAAAAAATTAGTTGCTCCATTGACATAGTCAACAAACAACTTAAAATCATCTTCATTTCCTTTCCATAAAAAGCACAAGTCATCTAAAAATCTGCCATAAAATGTCCACTTACTATTAAAAACTGAAGTTAACATATATTTATTTTCCCAATAAGCCATTATAACAATAGCATATGTAGGTGCACAATGTGCACCCATGGCAACACCCCTAGACTGCCTAAAGTATTCTCCTTCAAAGAAAATAAAATTGTTTTTCGACACTACTTCCATTAATACTAAAACAGTTCTGAAGTCATTGTGTGTTATTTCAGTAAAACCCACCAGCATTTCCTCAAACCACTCTAACCCCGTATCATGTGGTATACTTGTAAATAAATCTATAACATCCAAGGTACCAAATGCTATTTAATCAGTACATAAAGTATGGTCTAACCTTCTCAGGAAGTCCCAAGAATCTTGCAGTATATTAATGTTGTTCATTACTAATTTTTTCACCTTACTGTCAATGTATTTTGCCAAAGGTGCTGTCACTGAACCTTCTGCAGAAACTATTGGTCTTAAAAGGTGGATCATTAACATTCTTGTGTACCTTTGGAATTCCAAAAATTGAGGGTACCTTGTGTTTCTCTACACGTAAAAAATTATAAGTGTCTAAATCAATTAGCCCGTCCATTAATAAATCATTTAGCAAAACATATATTTTTTTGTATGCTACATTGATTTCATTAATAGACGTCCTAGTATACTTGGTTGAATCACTTAAAATTTCAAGCATTTTTCCTTCATAAGTAATGTAGTCCATCATTACTACCTCCCCACCCTTGTCAGGTTTCATCACTCTAAGATTTTTGTTGTTGCTCACATCCTTGAGTGTTTCTTGTTCTGACAAGGTCAGGTTAGGTTGCATATTGCATCTTTTCAAGGACTTTCTTAGTTCATTCTCTAATACTAATTCAAAATTTTTTAAATGGGGGTGCAAAGGTGGGTTAAATATACTTATACGTACTAGCTTTTCTTCTCTAAAAGTAATGCTTTTGCCATTAAAAAACAGTTCCAGGTTTTTCTTTCTAATAAATAATTTGATACCAACTAAAATTAAAAATGTCAGTTTTCTGTTTTGGTATAAACCCAAAGCCTTTTGAAAACAGGTCAAAAAAAGATTTTGTCACAACAGTACTAGAATAGTTGAAAATGTTAAAATCATTGTATGTCCACTTAACACCTTCATTTGCTATAACATCTAACAATTCCACATTGATTGGTTCCTCCCCTGAGGCCTCCAATTCCTCCCCTTGTAGTTTTTTGGACCATAATTAACTGGGTCCTCATACATTAATCTTTCTGACCTTCAAAGTGGAGGAAACTCAATAGAATCTAGTTCATTTTCATTATAAAAAGGTGCCTCATTTTCTAAGCTATTTTGCATTTCTTTGTCTTGATATACTGTAATTTTCCTTCCCCAAAATTTGGCTTTAGGGTATTGTGTTTTAGCCTTATATTCATTTAAATCTTTCTTTTTTACCTGTCTTCCTATTTTGTACTTCCACACATTTAACCTCCAAGTTTTTAAGCAGTTTATAGTACCTTCCCTTCTCTTCCTCTACTGTAAATAGTAAGTCATTAATTATACCTTTATTAGTATGCTCCACATAAATATATAACTTTTCCATTTCAATGTCATTATTTTTAATAATATGTGGAGGGGGATGGGTACCCCTGATCAAGGTAATAAGGTCTTCAGCCATTTTGATCATCTGTTTTTTAGGCATTGAGGCCTGTGCACGTGGCTCATGCATCAGTTTTTTAGTTTTAGAAGTTGTTTTTGTCTTTGATTTTGCAGCAGTTGTCAGTTTGATATACAAATGTTGAGGTCTGAATACATCCTCAGAAGCCGGTGCCTGCTCAGCGGCTCTGGACCCATCCGAGGGAGATACATCCATCAGTCCAATACCTTCAGTATCTTGTGGCATGCCGGACTCCACATGGGTGTCGGTAGAGGCCTGCGACTTGAAGGTAGCGGGTATCAGGGGCTGCGAAAGCGCCTCACTGAGTACCGGTGAACCAGTGACTGGCTTAGGAGAAGCTTTGTTGTCAGTTTTGGATCTCGACTGCCTTTCTCTGTCCTTTTCTTTGCGTTTTTTATGTACTCCGGTAGTCGGATTGCTATCTGACGACATTTCTGGGTAGATAAATCTGTTTCCAAAACACTTTGATGCAAAAATATACCGACGCTTAATAGTGTGTTGGTTAAATCTAGCACAAAATCGACAGCCAGGCACGTTGTGATCAGGGCCTAAGCAAAGAATACAGTATAAATGGAAATCCTTATGAGGTATTTGTTTCCCCACAAGTAATACAATTATTAACTTTTTCTGACATCGGTAAAAAGCAAGAAAAAAGTTTCCCCAACGGGGTACTTAGCTTTAGTGAAGACTTTGGTTCAGAAACTCAAACTCGAATATTTCATCAGTCGGCCGACCAGCACTTGCGAAATGCTTCTGCTTCAAGCACCGCGCGGCAAGAAAGACTACAGAAAATGGCGTCAGCTGCATGTTTTATACCCTTGACGACCTGACGTCATGGAAGAGAAGACAGCAACCGACGCAGGACCCAAGACTTTGGAATTAAGGCTGACTGAGGGCAACCTGCCAGCAGATTACCCAAATGTAATGACTGCAACAGTGAAACACGAATAACATCAGAGGCCTGCGCTGGTGTAGGAGAGGTCTCAGTTGGCCAGACCAGCAATGGTTTCCACCTTGACGTCAGTTATAACAGATGTCAGAGTCAACTCTGCTGACGTGCTGTCTGTGGGTACTGACGGTGCCTCTTCTAGAGAAGCCGTCGGAATGGGAGTAATTGGATGTCCCTTGGCCCCTAGAATAGTAGTTGGCGGGACATCTGAAGGTGAAGTGGCATCTGGAGAAGGCCTGCAAACCTTGGCCTTATTCAGTGGTTCTGTTTGGGCGGCCAACTCAGGATCCATCCTAGGTGCGAGGCATTTAAGCCTTTGGTTTTCTAGAAATAGATTTAACGTGGAAAGATAGTTGCGTAAGGTCTTGGATACGAATAATTGGCAAATAGAGCAGGCCTTGTGGTTGTGCTCCTTACCTAAGCAAAAGACACAGTTGTCATGGGAGTCTGTGCAGAATCTGGCGCCCACAACTACATTTACTCTTTTCTCTATCGGCTAGACAAAAACAACTACAGCAACCAAGCTAAAGCTTAAGAAAGTACAAAAAGGCAAAAACCCCAATGGGGTACTTACTTTTTGATGTCTTTGGATGGAGGAGTGAAGCGGTCGAAGTAATCGTCGTCTGCGGCTGAAATGTTCTGCGGTCTGTGCGTGCAGACGTCAAGTTTATACTCCAAGGTTTATGGCCCTACGTATGACGTCCCATGCACCTACGGCAGCCAAGCTTAAGCTTTTGTATAAGAGCCGTCGGGTCGCCTGCGGACTGGAAATCCCACAGTATGAATATTGCAACATGGGAATAGGACAATCACTCGAATCACTGGTGCCACAAATCCTAACACATTGAGAACATTTTCAGCACATGGTGGAAGAACTCATATTTGTAACCTTTTTTATTATGGATGATATTTTTATCTTATAGCAATGCTGCTATTTGATGCAATGTGTCCAAATGTTATCCTATGAAGACTATATATTTTGTGATTATTCCAGTTGAGGCTTGGCCACAATGACCATGGTCCCCCGAGGGCAGGCAGAGTTAGAACAAGTACTACCTTACATGGATGAGATTTTCCAAAGTAGGGGCCACTAAGAGTCAGTTATCTAGGTAAGGAAAAATGCATACCCCTAGTACTCACAAGTGGGATGCGAACAGGACAGGCATTTGAGTGAACATCTGGGGGGGGGGGGGTAGCAAGTCCAAAGGGCAGGGCCTGGACCAAATAATGATTGGCTCCAATCCAGAAATGTAGGAACCTTTTTGATGTTTCACTATTTTTACAGGTGTGAGTAAACATCTTGAAGGTCCAAAGAGTGCATCCTTTGCTGGTACACAGAGTAGTATGGACTGCAGAATTCATCTAGAAGGACTCCTTCACATATTGGTTTAACTTGCCAAGATCAAGGATGGGAGGGTCTCAGGTCCTTCATCTTTTTTGGGCACTGTGAAAAATCCAAATTAAAATCCATAACCTCTCTGGTCTGGTGGAACCTCTTATATGGCTCTTTTTTTGAAGGTAGCTTCGCACCTCCTTGAGAGCAACTTTCCTCTGGCAGGATGGAACTCCTGGAGGGTAATGAATTGTATTTATGGGCACTGCCAAATAGGGAATAAAATTTGCGTAATTACCATTTATCCACTTGTCTGATGTGATAGCCCACCATGCCGTAACGTGTAGGGAGGGACAGCCCAAATGCCTCTCGAGTGGGACAGTGAGGCAAACCTTTAGGATCTGTAAGGGTGAAATCCTTGAAAGGAACCCCTGAAACCTTGTTGATTGGGACCACCGCTGCATGGCAGCATGACTGGAACAAACCCAAACTATCTTAGAAACATCTATTCTGCTGTTGTCTGATGTTCACTGAGGGGCCAGAAACTTTACCCCAACAGCTGTGAGTGCTTTAATCTCCTGATAATAATGCAACAGCCTCTCCTTAACTTGTTGCCCAAAGAAGGTAGTCCACTCAAAGGCTGTATTAACAAATGATGCCTTAAAGTGATCTGCAAAATCTGTGAGGCACAGCCAGGCTTGTTTCAGCATTACTAATCCAGAGCCTGCCACTCTTGCTACACCATCCACGGCATTGTGAATCAGATGTATGGCAAGCATGGAGATGATGCATTGCTGTCACCTGAATTTCCAGTTATGTCCTCAGGTATCCAGTTAGCAACGGTTTTAGGGTGTCAGCAGTTTCTTCTGCTATGGCCCTGTGAAATGTGACCATGTGCATCACGTAAGCTCAATAATATGATGGAAGACGTATTGGACACACACTTCTCTAATCTGTTCACCCTGGATTCTTTGTTCGGAAGATAAATGGCAAGCATCTTTTGGGACATCTCATTTGCTGGCTGAAGTTACTACTATGAAGTCTAAAAGGGGACCTTTGTTCCAGTGTTGCCTGTCTTTCAGGGTCAGCACTCTATCCAGTTTCCATGGGATTTGTTCAACCATGTCTGGTTCCTTCCATGCTTTGCAACAGACCATGTCTATTAGTTTCTCACGCAGAGGCATTACCAAGGTGCAGAGGAACAGGTCTTGTAAGCTTCCAGTAAACTTTCTTCCTCAAAAGAAGCTGGGGCTACAGGCCAAGCTCCCCTCCTTTTATTATTTTAAGGATATTGCTAAACAAGTGTCTTCTGGAGGGAAATGGGGGGAACCACCCCTTCACTGAGATCTGCATCCAGGGAGCAGAGTGATTATGCTTTTTCGAGATCACTCAGTAGGAATCTGAAAAAAAGTTAAATGTTACAGAAGTGACATAGTTTGAATGAGATAAAATGTAACTGTGGCAACTGAACGGATTGTTTTCAAGAGTGCAGGATGCAGAGTTCCTGCATGATCAACAAGTAGATGTGGGGCCTGCTAAACATCAAATATTTGAAAGTCAGGATAGGGCAGTGGAAGCTGTAAAACAAACTAAATGAAATTACTGACTGAAATGGAAGATGAGGCAAAGAAGGAACATTAAATACTGTTTGGGCTTTTGGAAGGTAAAGGGACAGATTTGAAGGACAATGTGATAAAAAATAATGTAGAATGAATGGGGCTTTGGAAAAGACTGTCAGGAGATTGCAGTGCTGAGATATTCAGCAGTACTACAGTCATATGTTAAATATGTGGACCTTCAAGTGGCAGGCTGGAAATAATGGTTAAGGTGTTTACCTTATATACACAAGGTGAAGGGTTTGATTCTCACAGGGGATCACTGGCTTATCTTAAAATGGCCCAAAAGGGAAGTTAGCCTAGTACTAATCTATGAATCACAGGCTGTAACATGCACTTTAGCACATACAACCTTAGTTTGCAGCAGGTGGGTTTGGCATAATGGTTAGAGTCTTCTTCACCTCTTAGACACAACATACAGGGTTTGATCCTCACCTGCAAAAGGGAAATCGGCTAAGCTTAAAAAGGCCCAGAAGGGCAGCTAGCCTAGTACTTACCTATGACAGCTTCTAATATAACATGAAATGAAATGGCAGCGCAATAGCAATCCAATGGTATTCCAATGTATGGATGAAACCAGAATCCAAGTAAAAATATAAATCCAAGTTTATTAGACAGGTGACTTGGATTTATATTTTTACTTGGATTCTGGTTTCATCCACACATTGGAATACCATTGGATTGCTATTGCGCTGCCATTTCATATTCAGTTTGTTGGTTGTTGTTTTTTCGTTTCTTAGCTTCTAATATAAGAGAAGAAGCAAACATTTTGACAACTTGGTAGAATGTTATCAGTGGATGGGTGACTTGTTGATCTTCAGCATAATTACTGAAGAGGTGACTGAAGCATTATTTGTGATGTGGACAAGGCAATAAATGAACGCAAGCAAAAGAACACTGAAGCATAAACTGTCATTTCCTACAACGCAAAAGTATTTTTGACTGGTGATAGTTTGAATTTTGAAAATTCTGAAGACGTTAACGTAAGTATCTAGCACAGTTAAAAGCTGAGAATGATGGGACAGGGACTTTCAGACCACAAGACACGGAAATTACTGAAGAAACAGAAGATGAATGGTAAGAAAACATGACTGGGAATTAAAGACGACAGTTTATGCAAGCAATCTCTGGTAAAAGATATCTTGAGGGAAATGAAGGTTCTATTAGAATTATACAAACTGAAAAAAAGGTACTTTCAATAAAATGTTCAATTCTGCAAACATGTTTATCCAGTACTACTGGGGAGGACAAAATAGTCTGGGTGCCTAGTAAGTGATTTTTCCTACCTTACAGATAGTAGTTTTAATATCTTTAAACGATTGCTTGGATCTACTACAAGCGCTCACATACTGCTGGCTCACAACACACTTCCCTGCTGCCACTTGCTTATGTTGACAAGTGCCATAACCTTCTAACACACCAGTTTCTATGCAGTACTACTAACCTAGCTATTTCTCCTTGAACACTGGCCCTAAACCTAAAAACAGCTTCCAATCATTGCCTAAACCTAAAAATCTCCCTCCCAATCCCCCATCCTCTTCACTCGCTCGCTAAACCTAAAACTCCCTTTCCCTCTCTAACCATGCGCTAACTCCTGGTTACTCCCTAAACCTAAAATCCCTTTCCCCTCGCCAACACTTGTCTTCCAATCTCTCCTTAAACTTAAAACACTCCTCCATAAAGTACAGTTTTGTACCTACCATAAATGTAGATGTTCGAGTGCTAATACAGCTGCAGTCATAACAGATGGGTTCTCCTGCCGTCAGGCAGGTCCTTGGTCGGCCGAACTCCAAAGTCTAGGTCCGGCGTTGGTTGTCGTCGCTTCTTCCCTGATGTCAGAGCGCCAGGGGTATAAAAGAACCAGCCGACGCCATTTTCTTCAGTTTTTCTTGCCCCAGATGTCAGGTGCCCCCAGAAGGAAGGCAATACATAAATTTGTGTAATAAAGCAATGCATTATTACCCAAAAAACAGTAGTTGCAAGCAAATACACCATAAAAGAATACCCCAAGAGGGGAAGGAGGGAGGGAAACCTGGACTGCAGCTGTATTAGCACTCGAACATCTACATTTATGGTAGGTACAAAACTGTACTATGTTCATCGTGCATACAGCTAAAGTCATAACAGATGGGTAGAATCCCAAAGCTAAGAAAGGGGTGGTAGGCACTAGGTGGAACTAGGAGGAGCCAGAATGCCCTGCAAGACTGCTGTGGCAAAGCCTGCTCTAGTTTTGGAGTATAATGGTAGGTGGTAGTGCTTGGAAAAGGTATGCACAGAACTCCAAGTAGCTGCTTCCAATATGTCCTTGGTAGGAACTCCTCTGAGGAAAGCTGCAGAGGTAGCTGTGGCCCTTGTGGAGTGAGATCTGATGCCTGCAGGTACAGTCTTACCATGAAAAGAGTAACAAAAGCGTATGCAGTGGGCTATCCATTTTGAGATTGTCTGTTTGGAAATTGGTTTCCCTTGAGCTCCTACAGCATAGGACACAAAGAGCTGTTCTGATTTTCTGAAAGGCTTTGTTCTGTCCAAATAATAACGCAGCTGTCTGTGGATGTCCAAGGAATGTAGTAGTCTCTCCCCTTTGTTTTTGAAAATTAGGGTAAAAGGTAGGTAAGTGTATAGCCTGATTCAAAGTTACCCTGGATACCACCTTTGGCGTAAAGGACGGGTTGGTTCGTAAGGAAACTCTGTCCTGATGGAAGATGATAAAAGGCTGCACAGCCATGAGGGCTTGTAGTTCCGATACCCTACGAGCTGAGGTGATAGCCAGAAGGAAAGCTGTTTTCCAGGACAAATATTGCATATCTGTTGAGGCAGCCGGCTCAAAAGGAGGCAGGGTCAGCTTTTCTAGTATGAAATTGAGAACCCAAGCAGGTATTGGTTGTTTCCTTGGGGGTTTTATATTCTTTGCCCCTCTGAGGAACTGTCTTAAGAGGGGGTGAGAGAATAAAGGTGGATCAGTGTTGTATTCTGCAGAAATGGCTGAGGCATGGATTTTGATGGAGGAGAATGAATGTCCACTGCTTAGCAGCTCAGCTAGATACTGTAATATTTGAGGTAAATTCAGTTTTCCAGGATCCTGGCCCTTTTTCTCATTCCAGGCACAAAACAGTTTCCATTTTGCGGAGTAAGCTTTTCTGGTAGATGGCCTTCTGGCCTCCAAAATGACATCCTGCACCTCCTTGGAGAGTAGGGTCTGTTCTGTTGTTAAGGAATCTTCCATGCGGCCAGACTGAGTGTTTTCAGCTGACTGTGAAGAGTTTTGAAGCTGTGCTGAGTCAGAAGAGGCGGCATTCGAGGTAGGGTCCATGGAGGGGAATGCGTCAGGCTCCTCAGGAGTGGGTACCAGTGCTGTCTTGGCCAATCTGGAGCAATGAGAATCATCTTTGGTCTGTCTGCTCTGGTTTTTAGTAGAACTTTGGGCAGTAGAGGAAGAGGTGGGAAGGCATAAACTGTCATTGTTGTCCAACTGAAAGAGAGAGCGTCCACTCTCCAGGTCTGTGGATGGAAAGTCCTTGAGCAGAATTTCGTCAATTGGTGATTTTTGTGGGAGGCAAAGAGATCTATGTCTGGCCTTCCCCATGCCCGAATTATCTCTGTAAAAACTTGAGGATGCAACTTCCATTTGTGTGGATCTGTCATTCCTGCTTAGGTTGTCTGCCAGCGTGTTTTCCTTGCCTGGCAAGTACTGTGTTGAAGTTCGATTTGTAATTTCAGGGTCATGTCCCAAAGTGACATGGCCAGCCTGCACAGGGGGTATGAATGGGTTCCTCCCTGTTTGTTTATGCACCACATTACTGTGGTGTTGTCTGTCCTCATCAATAGTTGACCTGGATGCAGAAGGTCTTTGAAAGCTGTAATAGCATTTGTTACTGCTAGCATTTTCTTTTGATTGATGTGAAGGTGCTTTTCTTTTTGGGACCATCTGCCCTGAATGCACCGATCTGTCATGTGCGCCCCCCAGGCGTAGTCCGAGGCGTCTGTTGTGATGACTTGATTTGCTTGAGGCTTGCAGAATACACCACCTGTGTTTGTTTGGCATGCTTGAGCCCACCACAGAAATTCCTTTTGAAGACATGGAATTAGTGGTATTATTGTTTCCAAACTGTGACCCTGTTGAGACCATAGGTTTTTTCAGGTACCATTGAAGTTTCCTCATATGCAGCTTTGCACATGGGATTAGGAGGATGCAAGATGCCATGAATCCCAGAGCCTGCAGGATTTTCCTTGCAGTCAGCCTGGTGAAATTTGCTAGTGTTTTGATGTATTGAGTTAGTTGCCCTTGCTTCTCTGACGTGAGGTAGGCCATCTGGGTGCTTGTGTCAAAGTTGGCACCCAGGAAAATTATTTTTTGAGAGGGTATTAGCCTTGATTTCTTTTTGTTGACTGTGTATCCCAGAGAATTCAACAACCTTATTACAAAAGCCAGATGTTTCAGAAGTATGTGCTTGCTGTCCGCTTGGATCAGGCAGTCGTCCAAATATGGATATATTTGTATCCCTTGAAGTCTGCAGTAGGCAATTACTGATGCCAGGCATTTCGTGAATACTCTGGGAGCAGTAGATAAGCCAAAGGGCAATGCAGAGAATTGATAATGGGTTGAACCTGCAAGAAATCTGAGGTATCTTCTGCAATTTTGTCTGACTGGGACATGCAGTTATGCCTCCTTGAGGTCCAATGTTACCAGCCAAGACTCCTTGCCCAGCATGAGAAGAAGCTGCTGTAAAGTGAGCATCTTGAATTTTGGTACGAGTAAAAATGTGTTTAAGATGGACAGGTCCAAGATAGGTCTCCACTCTTTTCCCTTCCTTGGTACCAGGAATAGTCTGGAATAAAAACGTTGACCTTGTTCGTGAGTAGGTACCTCTTGAATAGCTTTCAGGTCCTTGAGATCTGAAATTTGTCTTTGTGCCTCTGCCCTTTGATTGTGTGGCAGGTTTGGCATGCCTCTCATTTTTGGAAAGGTGTGATAATGGAATCTGTAGCCTCTGTTTATAATGTCCAGGATCCATTTGTCTTTTGTGACAATATGCCAATTTTTTGAAAATAATGCCAGTTTTCCTCCTACGGGTGCTGCCATTTGAGCCTTGCTTGGCATGCAAAGGGGAAAGTCATTGGGCTTGCTTTCTGACTGGCTGTGAACTATCCTCACCACCTCTGTGTAGGAGCTTGCCAGTGTCTACCCCTATACGATCCTTGAGATTGCCCTCTGCCCCTCGGGCGCCAGTATCTTTGGGGTCTGTCCGTGGCTGGAAAGGACCAATTTTTGGAAGGCCAATTTCTACTGAAACGTGGAGGATGTACCTGTAGAAAATCGTTCAGTTTGCATTGATTTAGCTTTTTCCTCCATTTTCTTTAATACCTCCTCAGCTTTATCACCAAATAATACATCCTTTTGAAGAGGGGCATCTAATAATTTAGCTTTGACGTGATCTGGTAAGGTTTGCTCCTTGAGCCAGGCATGTCTACGTATGACTGATCTTGTAACAGCAGCTCTACATGAGGCCTCTAGAGCATCAAAACCACATTGTAAGGTATGTTTACCCACTTGTTCTGCACTATGTATCAAATCCTGCAACTCCTTCAAGTCTGGTTGTTCCGACTGTGACATTTTGCTTCTCAACTGTGATAACAGAAACTGTTGGTACTTTAGCATATGGAACTGGCAGTTTAATGCCCTCATGGTTAAGGTGGCCGAGGTGTATACCTTTTTTCCCCACCTTTCTAAGGATCTGGAGTCCCTCTCGGAAGGCAATGGGTTTTTGCAGTGGAGGCCTTAATTCCCTTGGGGCCCTGTGAGATAGTTTCTGGGTCAGCTGCATGACTTTTGCATAAAAATTGGTGCGAGTCTGGAACCCGGTAATACTTGTCAGGCTTGACTGTTGCTGGAGGTAAAGAATCTGGGTTAAGACAGGCCTCCGAGTACACATCATCTAGGATGTCTTAAGACAGGAGGTATAGCTAGAGGCCTGTGCTGAGGTAGCAAAAGTCCCTAAGCCTTTTCTTGGAATCTGAGTACTCTTGGCCTTCCCAGTGGAAGTGTTCCCTTAATGTATGCAAGGTTTCCCCAAATGAGTAATCCTCGGGGGGGGGGGGGGGCAGAGGGAATGGACTCCTCAGCATCAGAATCTTCAAAAGGGGAGTAAGAACGTTCCTGTTCATCACAGTGTTCTGAAATAATGGAGGCCTGGTCAGAGGAGGGGGATTCTTCCTCCACTCTGGGCCTTTTATCCGGGGGGGGGTTTGAGATCCCCTGATAAGAGTAATCAAATCCTCTGCCATTTTAAGCATCTGTTTTTTAAGCATGGGGCCTGGGGAAGGGCCCTGTGGAGCTTGTCTCTTAGAATGCATGGCTGCTTTAGACTTAGTGAAAGCCTTGATAGAAAAAGAAGAGGAAGGTCTGAAGACACCTTGAGAGGAGGCAGACCTGTCTACATATTGGGATTCACCAGCAAGAGTGGCTTCAGTATAGGAGTGTGGGAACAAGGAGCCTGCGACCTCGGGCAATGAAGACACCGCCAATGAAGTGCCGTCGGTAAGCAGGGGCTGCATAGGCGCCTCGCTGAGAACCGGACCATTTGTAGTAGCCTTTGGCGTGGTGTCGGTGGAGGCCACGGACCGCATGTGTCGGTCCTTATCTTTGCGGTTTTTAGACAAAACTTGAGTCGGAATATCAGACAATATAATATAGTTAAATTTTTTACCAAAATAATGCGGGGCGAACTCCGCCCGACGCTTAATAGTGCGTTTGTTGAATGTAGCACAAAAACGACAGAGCGAGACGTCGTGGTCTGGGCCTAAGCAAGGAATGCAGAGGGAATGAAAATCCTTATGCAGTATTTGCATCCCATAAGAAATACAATTATTAACTTTGTCTGACATCGGTCTGAGGCAAGAAAAGTTTCCCCAATGGGGTACTTAGCTTTAAAGAAGACTTCGGTTGCAAAATTTTCGTAATTTCAGGAGCTGGCCGACCGGCACTTGCGAACTGCTTCTGCTTCGGGCACCGCGCGGCAAGAAAGACTGAAGAAAATGGCGTTGACTGGTTCTTTTATACCCCTGGCGCTCTGACGTCAGGGAAAAAGCGGTGACAACCGACGCTGGACCTAGACATTGGAATTCGGCTGACCGAGGACCCGCCCGACGGCAGGAGAACCCATCTGTTATGACTGCAGCTGTATACATTATGAACATCATAGTGCCAACACCTGATCTCTCTCTAAACCTGAAATCTCTCTTTCCTCCCTAAAAATAAAAACCCTCTCTCTGTTTCAGGAAAGCAGACCTTGCAAGATAGCACAAGCAAGTTCTACCCTAACCATATAAGCTATCCCAAAGTTGTAATACCTAGAAAAAGTGTACAGAGATCCATGTGTCAAGCTTCCAGTATAGCTTGCATAGTGACTCCTCTAAGGAAGGATGTACTGTCCTGCAGTGGCTCCAGTGGAGAGGATGCTGACATGCCAAGAACTGATTCGCCACAAGCTGGATAACTGTAGGAAATGAATGAGCAAGACATCTGGAGAATTTTTGTTTTTTGACTGGCTTTCTTTTTTTTCCATTTACCAAAGAGACAAAACAGCTGATCAGCATTTCTGAATTATTCAATCCTGTGCAAATAAAATCTCAACTGCCTAAGCATATCAAGGGAAATGAGGTATCCCCTCCTTGCTTAATGATTTAGGAAAGAATACTGGCAAATGAGTAAAGTGACTAAGGGATATCTCAGTGACCACCTCTGGCACAAAACAATGAGACTTAGTGCTCTGAGATTTTTCTAGCAGAGGAAATATCCACCAAAAACAGCATCTTCTAAGATAAGAATTAAAGGGGGGGGGGTTTACAGATTCACCTGGTTAAAAATAAGCAAGGGTAAATTTCTCTAAGGCATAATTAAGAACCCATGGTGCACCCTGGTAGACTGAGATACAAGATTCCCTTCAGGAACTCCTTAAACTGAAAGCCTGGAGTATAACAGTGGGTCCATTGGTAAAGCAGCTGAAATAAGAGAAGCATGCATGTTTAACAGATGCAAAAGATAGGTCACTTTTGTAAATGTCGGACAGGCAGTCAAGAAACACTGACACCTTTACCTTACTTGGGGACTTTTTCCGTGGACAGGCACCAGACAGAGAATTCTTTACCATTTATCAAGGCACAATTTCCTTGTGTTTAGCTTCCTAGCCCCCTTCATAACATTTAGCATGTCTGCAAAGTACATCTTCATAGCTAGAATGTGAAATCATCCAAGCTGTCAGCCTTGGGAATGTACAGGCTGGGGAGCAGAAAACAGCATTTTGGTTTGTGTGAGGTCTACAGAATAAACCAAAATGTTCAGTCTTTCCCCTGTCAAGCTGTGTAGGAGGGTGAACCAGTGCTGCCTTGGCCAAAAGGGACCTGGCAGCATGACTTCTGGCCTTTCACCTTTGATTTTTGGGAATATGTGTGGATCAAGAATATTAGAAGAAAAGTGTACAATAAAAAGACTTGGTTCAACTCAGGGAATGCATGCAAACTCCAAGCTTCTGGAGACATCTTATGTCAGAGAATAGACTTCACACAAAACTTTTAGTTATGTACTTACCATAACGATAGATGTATGTGATCCATCTCCCCTACATTCATTATTGACGGGTTCGGAGCAGAGAATTGGCTCCGACTCAGCCACTATAACTAGCACAAAGTCTCTCATTGGCTGGGCTAACCCTGTATCCCAGGATGCATCACGCTCAAACCCTCAGATCTTGTTTGCCCCAACATGATTCTCCCACATACACCATACCACAAGGATAAATAAGTAAGAGGAGAGAAAAAATAATATCCTCAGAGAAATCAGAAGAAAGGTTTCCTCCAAGTCCAACAGGTAGGGGGGAAGGAGGGCAGGTACATAAGAATGTAGGCGAGATGGATCACATACATCTACCGTTACGGTAAGTACATAACTAAAAGATATAATGTGATCCTATCTCGCCTACACTCATTACTGACGGGACAGCGTCCCTAGCATCTACATCCCGTGAGGCTCACTGGAAAACACTCCTGAGCACTGAGGAGCCAAAGGAAGCCCAACCACTAGAAGCCACGTCCAGTTTGTAATGAGAAATAAAGGTATGTGGAGAAGTCCAAGTAGCCACTGCACATATCTCATCTATGGATAATCTAGCATGAAAGGCCACTGAAGTTGCCATAGCCCTGGTAGAATGCGCCCTAAATGGAAAGAGAAAATCCTTATCCGCTAATGCATAAATAAATGAGATGCAGTCTCTAATCCACTTAGCTATGGTGCCCTTAGTTACAGATCTGCCCATTCTATTGCCCGAAAAAGACACAAACTGATGTGAATTTCTCTCCTGTTGTGTCCTATTTAAATAAAACCTTAGTTGTCTATGCACATCCAACTGGTGCAATTTCTATTCCGCTTTGTTGGAGAACCTTGGGAAAAAGACCGGAAGCTCAAAAGACTGGTGGAGACAACGGGCAGAAGAGACCCTAGGGAGAAAGGAAGGATTAAGTCGCAGCGATACTCTGTCCTTATGAAAAATTAAATAAGGAGGTTTAGCAGAAAGAGCTTGAAACTCAGATACTCTTCTGGCTGAAGTTATAGCTACCAAGAAGGCAGTCTTTCATGACAGAAATTTCAATTTGCAGGAGGCTGCCGGCTCAAAGGGAGAGGACATCAAAGCTCTGAGCACCACATCTAAATCCCATGGCAAAACGGGCTGCGAAACCGGAGGGCGCAGCAGCCAGGCTCCTTTCAGAAAGGCTTTACACAGCTTATGGCCCATAAGGGAAGGCTCATGTGCAACATGATAATTGGAGATTGCTGCCAACTGAACCTTTATGATGGAAGCAGCCGAACCTTGTCTAAAGAGTGTAGCTAAGAAATCTAACACCGCGGACACCGGTGCTGTAAGGGGGTCCAGATCACGTTGCTGAGCCCAAATTGCAAATCTCTTCCATTTACTAGAGTTTACTTTCCTAGTAGAAGACTTGTGGGAGGAAGACAGAATATGAACTACTTCCGGGGTAAAAATATGCTGTCTGGCTAAGGTTGGAAGTGGAGGAGCCAAGCAGCGAGCTTGAGTGTTCGTAGGGATGGATGGCGCTGACTTAACTGATGAGTCAATAGGTCTGGAGCTGGGTCCAGAATCCAAGGGCCATCCACCGCATACTTCCGAAGGAAGGGGAACCAAACTTGACGGGGCCAGTGCGGTGCGATCAAAATCATTTTGCTTCCCAAGCAGGAGGCCTTCTGAATCACTCTGGGTAGCAGAGGGACTGGCGGGAAGGCGTAGAGCAGACCGGAGGGCCAATTGTGGATCCTGTGGGGGGATCAGAGTGAAAAAATTGCTGTACTTTGCATTCAGGGGACTGGCAAAGAGGTTGCAGCAGGGAAGACCCCACTTGGAGAAGATCTGCGCAGCCACTCTGTCGTTTAGGGACCACTCGTGAGGCATCAGAATAGCTCTGCTCAGCCTGTCTGCTATCACATTGGACTTTCCCGGAATGTGAGTTGCCACTAGAAAGCGCTGGGAAGCGATCGCCCAATTCCACACACTCATGGCCTCTCTGCAAACAGGGTAGGACTTGGTTCCTCCCTGCTTGTTCAGATACCAGACAACCGACATATTGTCAGAGAGAATCGCAAAAGTTCCCCTGGGAAGAGAGCTGTGAAGTGCCTGCAACGCCAGAAGCACCGCTCTCATCCCTAGAACATTGATATGCAAGTGAACCTCGTGGTCTTGCCACGTACCTTGGACCATCTCATCCAGATAATGCCCCCCACCCTATCTGGGAGGCATCCGTGGTTACTGTGGCAATAGGGGACGGGGGGCTCAAGGGTCTCCCTTGGTCCAGATTGGACGAGAGAAGCCACCAACGCAGATCTTGCCGGCATCTCTCTGTGATGAGGCTCGGGTGGGACAAAAAGCGTTCCTCATATGACCACTGGGCCGAATGGAGCCACTGAAGTATTCGCATTTGTAACCTGGCCAGCGGAACTGAGAGAATGGTAGCCGCCACTGATCCCAACAACTGAAGAACCCTCCTGGCTTGGGCTTTTCTGCGGGGTAGTAAAGCCAGGACTTGGGCCTGTAATACTTTTATTCTCTCTGTCGGTAGAAAGGATCTCATCTCCACAGAGTCTAGCTCTGCGCCGATAAAGGCAACACGCTGTGATGGCAACAATACAGACTTTGCCCAATTCAATGAAATCCTAGAAGATGGCCCAATTTGACAGCAGCTCTCGTGGCTTGAACAAGTAGATGCCTGGTGGGGGAGGTGAGGAGCCAGTCGTCTAGATAAGGAAACACCTGGAATCCTAGATGTCTCAGGTGAGCTGTCACCACTGCCAGACACTTGGTGAACACCCTGGGTGCTGTGGTGAGACCAAAGGGCAGGGCCCGGAATTGAAAATGACTGACTCCCAGCTGGAAGCGCAAATGATTCCTGAAAGCCTTGTTTATCTTGATGTGATAATAGGCATCCTTGAGGTCGAGGGAGCACATCCACACTCCTTTTCCAGCAATGGGAAAATGGATTGCAAAGTGACCATTCAAAACTTGGACTTCTTTACAAAGTGGTTTAAACGGCTGAGATCCAGAATGGGTCTCAAGTCCCCTGTTCTTTTTGGCACCAAAAATAACCTTGAGTAAGTTCCTAATCCGATCTGGTCTGCGGGGACTGGTTGGATGACTCCTTTTTCTAGCAGCTTTGAAACCTCTATTGCCACCTGATCCCGTTGACTGGGTGGAACGTCTGGGATTTTCCTTGACGGAGGTGGGGGGGGAATGAAAAAGGGGAATGGTGTAACCTCCGGTGATGATACGAAGCACCCATCGATCCTGAGTGATGGACTCCCAGGCATGAAGATGCTCCGAAAAACGACCCCCGACTGGCTCCGGAGACGCACAGTCGGGTAATCCCTCAGGGACGTTGGTAGGAGGAACCACGAAAGGACTCACGGTCTCCTGTATTGCGGGGGCCTCCACCGCCTCTAGGGCGACGTCTTCCATTAAAATTCCCCCCCTCCTCTGCCCCTGGAGGGGGGGGGGTCACTTTGATGGGCAGGGGAAGACTTTTGAGATTTTCTGAACCACATTTTCCCTCCCCTCTGAGCCTTGGGATAAGGCCTAGTGGGAAGTGAAAAACGGGCCCCAACGGCAGACAAAGTCTTACCCTCCTGCTCACATCTAGTGAGGGTGTCTTTCATTTTGGGTCCAAAAAGGGAGAACCCATCGAATGGGGCGTCCGTGAAAGAAGACTTGAAAGCCTCCGCAAAATGACACAAGCGCATCCAAGCTTGCCTCCTAGGGGCTACGCCCGAACTCGCTGCTCTACCCGCCCCTTCGGCTGCATAAGATATGAGCTTCATGGACGAGTTGACGGAAGAAAGGGTAGTCAGCTGAGCGTTAACAGACTGGGCCAATGCCTCAGGCAGGTTACCCGACAGGGCATCTCCCAACTCCTTTATGAGATCCCTTTGGAGCCGGGTAAAATGACACAAGTAGTTCAGCAACCGCAAGGTAAAGGTCGCTGAAGACAGGGTATGCTTCCCATACCTATCCATACTCCTAGACTCCTTATTAGGAGGATGGATGGAGGTAGAGGCCTCCGCCACGTCCTGCTGGGTGGCGGACTGTACTACTGACTTATTGCCTTTTCTGCATTTCTGTGTGTTTCTATTTAAAAACAAAAAAAAAAAAACAAAAAAATATTCCTTGTTTTCCTGCCTCTCCTAAACTAGTTAGACCAGTTTACAGGCCTTGCTGTATCCTGGGCTGTGTTGTGGTTCCTGTGTTGTCCATTGCCTTGCTTGGATGAAGGGAGGTTTCTTGGCTCACCAGTGGGAGTGGGGAGCCTTGAATAGCCTACCTGTCCTTGAGGGAAGTGACCTCAGCACAAGAAGCTGTAGTAATTGGTCATTTTGGACCATTTCTAGCTCTTTTGAAGTTCCCTGGTTAAAATCTGCCTCTGGCATTTTTTTGAAGCCATATTGCTCAGACACAGCTCCACGTGGTCCTGTTGAGTCTTCCTGGCTACAGAGAACTGAAAAAAAGCAAATGCTTTCCTGATTAAGTATCCTGCTGTTTTTTATATTTGTTTTACTTTCTACTGCTTACCTAGAGCAAGCTTTAACTGTTTTCAAAGTTATTTACTGCATGTTTTATTATCTGCACTTAAAAGTACATTTTAGTCGAAATTAGTCTAATTCAAGTCGAAAAGTGTTTGTTTGCCATTTAATTTAATTGTTTGGCTGCCCACTAAAGTGTGCTAGCCTGTACTACTGACTTATTGCCTTTTCTGCATTTAGCGCGGAGTTGCCACTAGAGCACCATCGGGCAGCGCCGGTTAAACTATTTCTGGCTCCGTAAAGTCTGCTCTTCATTTTTTCCCTTAGAACTGCTCTACTTGTAATCTAAACAGTCTATTCTCTATCTGTAAAGCTCAGCACTTGTTCCTAAAGCATTTTTTAGTCAGGTAAAGCACTTCTATATTATACAAAGTACTTCACTAGCTTAAAACCCCCTTGAGTACCCACTTCCCTATAGGTCCTTTCTGACTCAGTTACACAGCAAACTTTTTCATTTCTTCTAGCATGTCAAAGGGTCAGTTGCTAGCATCCTCTCATGCTCAGCTGGTGAATCTGGGAATATTGAGGCAATGTTACAATTGCCTCATGTACACAGACAACCCTCTCCTCCTCCCACAAAACAAAAATACATGCGACAGATGCAACTATATAGCCAAACTGGAGGCTGAGCGCTCTCAACTCAGGACTGGCAAAACCAGACAGGAGGAGAAGGTAACCACACACACCATAAACCCAGTCTCACATAGAACTATCACAACTACAAATCAAACACATAAACACACAAAGACATACTCGGAGGCACTGATCAAAAATCTACCAAAACAGCAGAGGCCTCCAAAGCAGACACCCAAACAACTGCCACCTCATGACATAACACAAGCAACACATAGATCACAAAGTCAGTGTGCAAATCAGTCACAGCCCTTAAGGCCAAACACAATGCCAGACACACTTGTCATAGGTGACTTCATAGTCAGACACACTGGCGTCCCACTCACCAGACTGAACAAGGAGAGGGTCACAGTAAGCTGCCTGTCGGGCGCTAGAATCCGCCACATAACACAAGCACTCAGGTCACTCCACAGCAAGTACAAGTATGACTCAGTCATTGTCCATGCCGGTGTGAATGACCTGAGGCATTCTCCCTGGACTACATGAAAAGAGACATAAAGGAGCTCTCAGATTATGTAGCCCAGGCTGGTATGACCCTGACCAGTATCCTACCTTCACCAAGAATGATGCCACAATACAGAGACAAAATGATCAGTTTTAATAATTGGCTTAATTTCTGGTGTCATTCTAAGGGGATCCAATGTCTGTCTGCCTGGAATGACATGCTTGACAAGCCACGCTGCTTCAAGGGCGGCTTGCACCGTCACCCTGGGTTTCGGATATTGGCAAAGGCTCTTGCCACCACCATAGTGCCTTTTTTAGACAAGGCTCAAATTCTAAACCCACCGCCCTAGAAAACAATAATGGAAAAAATCTAAGGGTAATGCTGCTCAATGCCAGAAGTCTAAATCTCAAGATGCACTCAAGCCCTCCTCAGTATGGAGAACATCGATGTCTGTGCTGTGACTGAAACCTGGTTCAAGGCTCCTGAGAGCACCCCGGCACTATCAGGTTTTACCTCATATCATGCGTTCCGGCCCCAAAACCCGGACCGCATCACAAAAGGAGGGGGTGTATCCATATTCATCAAGGATACCCACACCTCCAGGCTGGTGCCAACTCACGAAGCATCAGAGACCATTCAGGTGCAATTAACCATAGGCAAAAAGTACAGTTTTGTACCTACCATAAATGTAGATGTCCGATAGGTATGCATCTGCAGTCATAACATATGGGTTGTCCTGCCTCAGGCAGCCCTTCGGTCGGCCAGATTCCAAAGTCTGGGTCTGGCCTCGGCTGATGTCGCACTTTCCCCGACGTCAGAGCGTCTGGGGTATAAAAGCATCAGCCAACGCCATTTTCCTCAGTTTTTCTTGTCCCAGATGCCAGGTGCCCTCTAGGAAGGCTAAATTTGGATAAATGCAAAAAAGTTCCAAACATTTGCAAAATTATATAATTATATACATGTATATACAAACAAATACACCATAATAGATTCCCCCAGCTAGCTAAAAGAGGGGTAAGTACCCTAGGAATACCACAGAGGGGTAGGAGGGAGGGTAAACCTGACTGCAGATGCATACCTATCGGACATCTACATTTATGGTAGGTACAAAACTGTACTATGTCCTTCAAGGATGCATCTGCAGTCATAACATATGGGTAGAATACCATAGCCAATCTGGGGGAGGAGGTACTAAGAAAAGGATGGTGTAGTTAATATCCCCTGCAGGACTGCAGTAGCAAAACCTGCTCTGGATCTGGAGTATAAAGGTAGATTGTAATGTTTGGCAAATGTATGCACGGAGCTCCAAGTAGCAGCTTCTAAAATGTCCTTGGTAGCCACCCCTCGTAGAAAGGCTGTAGTGGTGGCCATGGCCCTTGTGGAATGAGGCCTGATGTTTTCAGGAACTGTCTTTCCATGAAAGGAGTAACAAAATCGAAATAATTTCCTATCCATTTTGAAATTGTCTGTTTGGAAATTGCTTTTCCTTGCACCCCAGAAGCATATGCTACAAATAGTTGGTCAGTCTTTCTGCTAGTTTTAGTTCTGTCCAAGTAGTAGCGTAGTTGTCTGTGTATATCCAGGGTGTGCAGAAGTTTTTCCCCTCTATTCTGTGGATTTGGGAAGAACGTAGGCAAGTGAATAGCTTGGTTCAAGGATACCCTAGATACCACCTTTGGCATAAAAGTAGGATTGGTTCTTAGTGAAACTCTGTCCTGATGGAAGATAAGAAATGGCTGTACTGCCATTAATGCTTGTAACTCAGATACTCTTCTTGCTGAAGTTATTGCCAGAAGGAATGCAGTTTTCCAAGACAGAAACTGTAGATCCGCTGATGCTGCTGGTTCAAAAGGAGGAAGTGTTAGTTTCTCCAACACAAAGTTGAGATCCCAAGCAGGTAGAGGGGGTTTTCTTGGAGGCTTAATATTTTTGATCCCTCTCAGAAATTGCCTGAGGAGAGGGTGTGAGAAGATAGGTGGATCTACATTGTATTCTTCTGAAATTGCTGAGGCATGAATCTTAATGGAAGAATAGGACAGGCCATTGTGGAACAATTCTGCTAAGTATTCCAGAATATGTGTCATGCTTGCCACTGTCACATCTGAGCCTTTTGATGTGTTCCAAATGAGAAATCTTTTCCATTTAGCTGAGTATGTCTTCCTTGTGGAAGGCCGGCGAGCTTCCAAGATAATGTCCTTCACTCTCTGTGATAAAAAATTTTGATTGGGATTTAAGGAATTTTCCAGGCAGTTAGTTGCAATGTTTTAAAGTTGGGATGCATGATCTTGAAATTGTTCTGCGTCAGAAGACGAGACCATAGGGGGAGAGGCCATGGTTTTGCCTGTCATATGCTTCTCAATAATGGATACCAGTGTTGCCTTGGCCAGTCTGGAGCTATCAGAATCACTCTTGGCTGTTCCTCCCTGATCTTCAGTAGAACCTTGTACATTAATGGGAGAGGTGGGAAGGCATATACTTTTAGAGCTTTCCAGCTGAAAGAGAGAGAGTCCACCCTCCAAGCCTGTGGGTGGTATGTCCTTGAGCAGAATGTCTTCAGTTGATGGTTGAGGGGGGAGGAGAACAGGTCTATCTCCGGCATTCCCCATGCCTTTGCTATGAGTTGGAAGATGTCTGGGTGCAGCATCCATTCGTGTGCATCCATGGTAGTTCTGCTTAAGCTGTCTGCCAGTGTATTCTCTTTTCCTGGCACGAACTGGGACTGCAGTTGTATATTGAGTTTCAGGCATAGTTCCCATAGATTCATAGCCAGACGGCATAGAGGGTAGGAGTGTGTGCCTCCCTGCTTGTTTATGTACCACATGACCGTGGTGTTGTCTTGTCCTTATTATCAGGTGGCCTTGATGGAGGAAGGGCTTGAAAGCCTCGATTGCATGCATCACTGCCAGCATTTCCTTTTGGTTTATGTGCATGCGTAGCTGCCCTTGAGACCATAGGCCTTGGATACATTTGCCCTCCATGTGTGCTCCCCATCCTCGGTCTGAAGCGTCCGTGGTGATGGTTTGTTTTGTTTTTGGTTTGTTGAAAGGCAACCCTCTGTTGGACTGGCAGGCCTGAGCCCACCACAGAAATTCCTTTTGAAGGCAAGGAATGATTGGTATCAAAGTTTCTAAACTGTGACTGTGTTGAGACCATACACTCCTTAGGTACCATTGTAATTTTCTCATATGCAGCCTGGCCTGTGGTATCAGAATTATGCAGGATGCCATGTAACCCAGGGCCTGCAGGATTTTCCTTGCAGTAAGCTGAGTTTGTCTTGTCAGAATCATGAAGTAATCTGGAAGTTGTTTTTGTTTTTCTTCTGTGAGAAAAGCCATTTGGGTGGTTGTGTCCAGATCTGCACCCAAAAAGGTTATCCTTTGGGATGGCACAAGTCTTGACTTTTGGATGTTAACTGTGTATCCCAAGGCCTGTAGCAGGTGGATGGCATAGGCCAAGTCCTTTATCAAATTTCCCTTGTTGTCCGCTTGTATAAGGCAGTCGTCCAGATATGGGTAGATCTGAATCCCCTGAAGTCTGCAGTGTGCAATTACTGATGCCAGGCATTTCGTGAATACTCTGGGCACAGTAGATAAGCCAAAGGGCAATGCTGAGAATTGATAATGCTCTGATCCTGCAAGAAATCTGAGGTGTCTTCTGCAACTTGGTCAAATAGGGACGTGCAGGTATGCCTCCTTGAGATCTAGAGTCACCAGCCAAGACTCCTTGCCCAACATGGGAAGAAGTTGCTGTAGGGTCAGCATCTTGAATTTTGGCACAATGAGGTAAGTATTCAGTGCGGACAGGTCGAGAATAGGCCTCCATTGATTTTCTTTTCTTGGTACAAGGAATAGTCTGGAGTAAAATCCTTGGCCTTGTTCTGAAAGTGGTACCTTTTCTATAGCTTTCATTTGAAGCAAGTTGTTGATCTGCCTTAAAGCCTCTGCCCTCTGATTTGGTGGCAGGTTTGGCATTCCGTTTCTTTTTGGCAAAGTGTGGAAGTGGAACCTGTATCCTTTGTCTATTATTTGCAGTGTCCATGTGTCCCTTGTAATATAATGCCAGTTTTTTGAGAATAAAGCCAGCTTTCCGCCCAAGGGTGCTTCCAGTTGATCCCTGGTAGGGGGAATAGGGGTAAAGTCATTGAGCCTGTCCTGGTGTAGTAGTAGTTGTTGCTGCTGTTGCACTACTCCTCTGGTTGGCAGGCTGCGACTGACGGCCTCTGTAGGAGCCCTTCGATTGGCCTCTGCCTCTAGGGCGTCTGTTCCTGCCTCTCTGGGCTCTGTCTGAGTCTGGAAAGGACCAATTCTTAGTAGGCCAGTTTCTGCTGAATCTCGGTGGTTGTACTTGCAGGAAATCCTTAACTGTTTGCACAGATTTTGCCTTTTCTTCAAACATTTTTAAGACCTCCTGAGCAGAGGAGCCAAATAAATTTTGTTTCTCCATTGGAGCATCCAGGAGTTTAGCTTTAACATGGTCTGGCAAAGATTGTTCCTTTAGCCAGGCATGCCTACGAATAACTGCCCCAGTCATAGCTGACCTAAATGAAGCTTCCAATGCATCATAGCCACATTTTAAGAAATGATTACTAACCTGCTGTGAGTTGTGTACCAAATCCTGAAGTGATTTACGGTCAAGGGGTTCAGGAGAAGAAAGTTTCTTATTCAATTCATCTAACAAATACTCTTGGTACTGTATCATATGGAATTGACAATTTAATGCCTTGACAGAAAGAGTTGCAGAAGTATATACCTTCTTTCCCCATCTCTCTAAAGCTCTAGACTCTCTTTCAGAGGGTAGAGGATTTTTGGCAGTGGTGGCTGCAACCCATTTAGGGCCCTGAGAAATAGTTTCTGGGTCTGCAGAATGGGCTTTATACAGATGGAAATGAGAATCCGGGACCCTGTAGGGGCCGGAGGGAGAGTATCAGGGGCTGTACTGACATCGTTGTACACATCATCAATTACATTCAAAACAGGAGGTATAGCTAAGGGCCTATGTTGAGGCAAATGTAAAAAGGTCCTTAATCTTTTTCTAGAATCAGGGAATTCCTGACCTTGCCATTGAAAATGCTCTCTCATGGAGTGTAGTCTCTCACCAAAGGAAAACTCTTCAGGAGGGGAGGCCGAAGGGATAGATTCTTCAGCATCAGAATCCTCATAGGGCGAATAAGCCTCCTCCTGGTGGTCTGACAACTCAGATCCATCTGTGGACTCATCTGAAGAGTGTGGGTCAGAGGGATCAGTCCTGGGCCTTTTGTCTGGTGGAGGGTGAGAGGCCCTGTCTGGGTGAGGTTGTGAACCTCTAATTAAAGAAATAAGGTCCTCTGCAAGCCTGAGGATCTGAGAACTAGAGGAAGGCCTTTGCGAGGTAGTCTTGGGAGGCAAAGCTTTAGAAAGTTTAGCAGCTTTAGCCCTAGAAAAGGCCTTAATGGACATGGAAGCAGGGGGCCTAGCTGCCCCACGTGCAGTAGTAGAAATGTCCAAAGGTATGGTGTCGGACATTTCCTGGACACTGGTTTCGGTAGATAGCTCGGTAGCAGACTCAGCCGGGGCCTCCCGGGCCGCGGTGGTCGGTTGAATGGATTCGGAAGAAGGAATCTCCGAGGACTCTGTTTCGGCCGAAACCGAGACACTCGTGGTAGGCTTTACCGTGGTTTCAGCCGAAACCGCGGGCCGCGAGTGTCGGTCCTTGTCCTTCCGTTTTTCACCAAATGCGAAGTCGGAGTCTCCGACGGCATTTTATATGCAAAATTGGCCCCAAAAAATTCCTCTGCAAACTCCGACCAACGTCTAAGAGTTCGTCGGTTGAAGGAAGCACAGGCTGAAAGTACAGTTTTGTACCTACCATAAATGTAGATGTCCGATAGATATGCAACTGCAGTCATAACATATGGGGGTTTGTCCTGCCTCAGGCAGCCCTCGGTCGGCCGGATTCCAAAGTCTGGGTCCGACGTCGGCTGATGTCGCATTTCTCTCCGACGTCAGAGCGGCTGGAGTACACAAGCATCAGCCGACGCAATCTTCTTCAGTTTTTCTTGCCCCAGATGCCAGGTGCCCTCCAAGGAAGGCTGTAATCAAACTGGAAGACAATAATAGGTTTCCAGACAAATAAATAAGCAACAAACAGATACACCATAACAGATATCCCCAGCTAAGGATAACAGGGAGAAGAGTGGACCCAAGGCATAGGGGAAGGAGGAAAACCCGACTGCAGTTGCATATCTATCGGACATCTACATTTATGGTAGGTACAAAACTGTACTATGTCCTTCAAGAATGCAACTGCAGTCATAACATATGGGTTGAATACCATAGCTTAGCTGGGGGAGGTGGTATGCTCTAAGAAAAGGATGGTGTAGCTATCAATCCCTGCAGGACTGCCGAAGCAAAGCCTGCTCTGGATCTGGAATATAAAGGGAGGTTGTAGTGTTTGGAAAATGTATGCACGGAGCTCCATGTAGCAGCTTCTAGAATGTCTTTTGTAGGCACCCCTCTTAAGAATGCTACAGAGGTGGCTGTAGCTCTGGTGGAGTGTGGTCTGACATTGGCTGGCACACTTTCCATGGAAGGAATAACAGAATCTGATGCAATGTCCAATCCATTTTGAAATTGTCTGGAAATTGCTTTTCCTTGTACTCCAGGGGCGTAAGCTACAAAAAGCTGATCAGACTTCCTACTGGTCTTGGTTCTGTCTAGGTAGTAGCGAAGTTGTCTGTGAATGTCCAAGGTATGTAACAGTCTTTCCCCTTTGTTCTCAGGATTGGGAAAGAAAGTAGGCAGGTGAATTGCTTGATTTAAAGAAACTCTAGATACCACTTTTGGCAGAAAGGTAGGGTTGGTTCGTAAGGAGACCCTGTCTCTGTGAAAAGTTATGAACGGTGGTATTGCCATTAGGGCCTGTAATTCCGAAACCCTTCTTGCTGAGGTAATGGCCAACAGGAAAGCTGTCTTCCAGGAAAGAAATTGTAAATCCACAGAAGCTGCTGGCTCAAAGGGAGGTAGAGTCAATTTTTCTAGGACAAAATTGAGGTCCCAAGCTGGTACTGGTGCCTTTCTTGGGGGCTTTATATTCTTGATTCCTCTAAGAAATTGCCTTAAAGGATGTGAAAACACAGGTGGATCAGTGTTGTATCTAGCTGAGATAGCTGAAGCATGTATCTTTACGGAAGAGTATGAGAGTCCGTTATGTAGCATATCTGCCAAGTATTCCAGAATGAGTGGAATGCTCAAAAGTGATGCATCATGACCCTTGCTGGTATTCCAAATGCTGAATCTCTTCCATTTGGCTGAGTAAGCCTTTCTGGTGGATGGTCTGCGGGCTTCTGTTAGTATCCGCTGAACTTCCTTGGAGAGAGGTAAATTGAGGTTATTTATGGGATCTCCCAAGCTGTTAGCTGTAGCGTCTGGATGTTGGGATGAACTGTCCTGAAGTTGTGTTGAGTCAAAAGTTGGAGCCATTGGGGAGGGCCCACGTTTTGTTGTGACATATGCTCCGTAGTAGTGGGTACCAGTGTTGTCTTGGCCAGTCTGGAGCTATTAGGATCCCCTTGGGCTGCTCTGCTTTGATCTTTAGTAACACTGTGGTCATCAGTGGCAGAGGTGGAAATGCATAGATTTTTAGGGAGCTCCAGTTGAATGAGAGAGCATCTATTTTCCATGCTTGTGGATGATATGTCCTTGAGCAGAACTTTTGTAAGTGATGATTGAGGTGGGAGGCAAATAGGTCTACGTCCGCCTGCCCCATGTTGAGGTGAGTCGTATAAAGATGTCTGGATGTAACCTCCATTCGTGGGGGTCTAGGAAATTCCTGCTTAGACTGTCCGCCAGAACATTGTCTTTGCCTGGAACAAACTGGGATTGTAATTGTATGTTTAGGCTCAGTGATTTTTCCCAAACATTCATTGTCAGTCTGCAAAGGGGGTAAGAATGAGTGCCCCCCTGCTTGTTTATGTACCACATCACAGTGGTGTTGTCTGTCCGTATTAGTAGGCGGCCTTGTTGAAGTTGTTGTCCAAAGGCCTCGATGGCATGCATTACTGCCAGCATTTCTTTTTGGTTGATATGCAGATGTGTTTCCTTTGGAGACCACTGTCCTTGAATACATCTGCCCTCCATGTGCGCCCCCCCATCCAAGGTCTGAGGCGTCTGTGGTCATGGTCTGTGTTATCTGAGGTTTTTTGAACGACATACCTGTGTTTGACTGGCTTACTGTGGCCCACCATAGAAATTCCTTTTGAAGACATGGAATGAGCGGTATGGTTGCTTCTAGGTTGTTGCTGTGTTGAGACCATAAGCTTTTTAGGTACCATTGAAGCTTTCTCATGTGTAGTCTTGCTAGTGGAACCAGGAGAATGCAGGATGCCATGTAACCCAGGGCCTGTAGGAATCTCCTTGCAGTCATCTGGGTGAGCTTTGCTAAACTTTTGAAGTAATGAGTTAACTTCTTTTGCTTGTCTTCTGTCAGGTAAGCCATTTGAGAGGCTGTGTCTAGTTTGGCTCCTAAGAAGGTTATTTGCTGGGATGGCTGAAGTCTTGACTTTTGAAAGTTGACTGTGTATCCCAGAGCCTGTAGCAAGTGTATGACATAATTCAAGTTTTTTGTCAAGGTTAGTTTGTCGTCCGCTTGTATGGGGCAATCGTCCAGGTACGGGTAGATTTGAATCCCCTGGAGCCTGCAATGAGCAATTACTGAAGCCAGGCATTTTGTGAATACTCTGGGCGCAGTAGATAAGCCAAATGGCAATGCTGAGAATTGATAATGCTCTGGCCCTGCAAGAAATCTGAGGTATCTTCTGCAGCGGTGTCTGATAGGGACATGCAGGTATGCCTCATTGAGGTCCAGAGTAATCAGCCAAGACCCCTTGCCCAGCATGGGAAGGAGTTGCTGTAGAGTCAGCATTTTGAACTTTGGTACTATGAGAAAAGTGTTTAAAGCGGACAAGTCCAGTATTGGTCTCCATTGAGTTTCTTTTCTTGGAACAAGGAACAGTCTTGAATAAAACCCCTGACCTTGTTCTTGTTGAGGAACTTTTTCTATTGCTTTGATCTGAGCCAGCAGAGAAATTTGCTTGATAGCCTCTGCCCTCTGATTTTGTGGAAGGTTTGGCATGCCTTGTTTTCTTGGCAAGGTATGAAAATGGAACCTGCAACTGTGGTCTATAATGTCCAAAATCCATTTGTCTTTTGTCAGTTTGTGCCAATTTTTTTGAAAACAGAGATAATTTTCACCCAAAGGAGCTTCTGTTTGCTCCTTGGTCAGCGGAACTAGAGGAAAGTCATTGAGATTGTCCCTGCGGGGCAGGAGAAACCCCTGTGTCACTTCTTTGGTTTGCTGGTTGCCATTGTCGTCCCCTGTAGGATCCTCTGTATTGCCCTCTTCCTCGGGCACGACTGTTTTTGCCCCTTTGAAATCTTTCAGGATTAGGAAAGGACCAGTTTTTAGAAGGCCAGTTCCTGCTGAATCTGGGTGGCTGAACCTGGAGGAAATCTTTGACTGTCTGAAGTGACTTGGCTTTTTCCTCAATGGACTTTAACACATCTTTAGCATTAGCACCAAAAAGCTTGTTCTTTTCCAAGGGTGCATCAAGAAGTTTTGCCTTAACATGATCTGGTAAAGGTTGTTCTTTTAACCATGCATGTCTACGAATGACCGCCGCTGTCATAGCTGCCCTACATGAAGCTTCCAATGCATCATATCCCCACTGTAGAAAGTGATTGCTAACCTGCTGAGAATTATGAGCAGCCTCTTGCAAAGACTTCCTATCTAAAGGTTCAGGAGAGGCCATTTTTTTCTGTAAATCCTCTAACAAGAAATCCTGATATTGAAACATGTGAAAGAGACAATTGAGAGCTCTCATAGATAAAGTAGTGGAGGTGTAAACCTTCTTCCCCCATCTCTCTAAGGGCCTTGCTTCCCTGTCAGAAGGCAAAGGGTTTTTGGAGGTGGTAGCTGAAACCCCTTTAGGCCCCTGGGAAATTGTTTCTAAATCAACAGCATGGGCCCTAAAGAAATGAGAATGGGTTTCTGGGACCCTATAGTATCTGTCAGGCTTGACAGGAGCAGGAGGAAGAGTATCAGGGGTAACACTTGAGTCAGATTATAGATCATTCAAAACATCAAGCACAGGAGGTATAGCTAAGGGTCTGTGTTGGGGTTTTTTAAGGAATGTTCGAAGGCACTTTCTGGAATCTGAATATTCCTGGCCTTGCCACTTAAAATGCTCCCTCATGGAATGCAGAACTTCCCCAAAAGAAATATCCTCAGGAGGAGAGGCTGAGGGAATGGAGTCCTCTGCATCTGAATCCTCATAAGTCTGGAAGGGCTCTTCCTGGCTTTCGGAGTGAACAGAGTCCTCAGAATCTTCATCTGAAGAAAGAGGGACAGAGGGTTCAACCCTGGGCCTTTTATCAGGAGGAGGCTGGGATCCTCTCTCAGGATGGGCCTGGGAACCCCTGATCAGGGAAATTAAATCTGCGGCCAAAGACATGATTTGAGTATCAGGAGTAGGCTGAGGTAAGGTTTTAGCAGTAAGATGCTTGGCCTTGCTGGCTGCCTTGGCACGTGTGTAGGCCTTGATAGACATGGACATGGGAGGCCTAGCCGCTCCACGTGCAGGAGTGACCTTATCAACAGCAATGGTCTCGGGCATTTCCTCGGTTTCAGTATCCGGAGGAAAATCAATAACTGGCGGAGTGGCCTCCGGTATCGGAGGTATCGGTAATGCGGTGTCTTCGGTTCGAAGCGGTGGAATAACCGCTTCAGAGGGAACCGGGGCACTCGCGGTAATTTTTGGCGTGGTGTCGGTGGAAGACGCGGGCCGAGGATGTCGGTCCCGGTCTTTTCGTTTCTTAGGAGTATGCGTTGTCGGTTGTTCCGACAGCATTATATAATCACATTTTTCGCCGAAAAAGTCTTCAGCGAACTCTGCCCGGCGCCTGAGGGTGCGCTTATTGAAGCGAGCACAGGCGGCACAGGCAGAGACGTCGTGGTCTGGGCCAAGGCAAGGGAGGCAGTAAGAATGGAAATCCTTATGAGGTATTTGTTTACCACAAGACAAACAATTATTTACTTTTTCAGTAATTTCTGACATCGGCTGAGGCAAGAAAAGGTCAACGGGGTACTTAGCTTTATTGATGACTTCGGTTTCGAAGAATACAGGAGCTGACCGACCGGCACTTGCGAACGGCTTCTGCTTCTGGCACCGCGCAGCAAGAAAGACTGAAGAAGATGGCGTCGGCTGATGCTTATGTACTCCAGCCGCTCTGACGTCGGAGAGAAATGCGACATCAGCCGACGTCGGACCCAGACTTTGGAATCCGGCCGACCGAGGGCTGCCTGAGGCAGGACAACCCATATGTTATGACTGCAGTTGCATTCTTGAAGGACATCAGGCCGATACGTCGTGGTCTGGGCCTAAGCAAGGAAGGCAGTAGGAATGGAAATCCTTATGAGGTATTTGTTTCCCACAAGTTAAACAATTATTTACTTTGTCTGACATCGGCTGAGGCAAGAAAGAGTCCCCAACGGGGTACTTAGCTTTTTCGAAGTCTTCGGTAGCTGAATTCACTGGATCTGACCGACCGGCACTTGCGAACAGCTTCTGCTTCAGGCACCGCGCGGCAAGAAAGACTGAGGAAAATGGCGTCGGCTGATGCTTTAATACCCCAGACGCTCTGACGTCGGGGAAAGTGCGACATCAGCCGAGGCCAGACCCAGACTTTGGAATCCGGCCGACCGAAGGGCTGCCTGAGGCAGGACAACCCATATGTTATGACTGCAGATGCATCCTTGAAGGACATCTGCTCTACAGTTTGTAGCATGTTACAGGCCACCCTCTCAAACTCAGGAACCCCACACAGCCTTCCTGAAGACACTGGAGAGTATAAATGTCTCTCCAAACACCATCATATTGGGTGACTTCAACTACCCAAACATAGACTGGGAACATTACTCAAGCCCCAATACCCTAGCCCAAAGGTTCCTGGAGTTCATAAACTCAAATGCTATGGAACAACTTGTCACCATTCCCACAAGAGGTGAAAATATACTAAACCTGATAATCACAAACATGGGGACAAAATGCTCCACACCGGAAGTATATCCCTCATTGGTGAGATCAGACCATAAACTAATCTCACTGGAGATCCACATCCGCCCACCCCAACAAAAGACCACAGTGAAGAACTTCTCAAAAGCCAACTTCACACTTCTTAAGACTGGTGTGGTATCCTTCAAGGCCCCTGAGCCATTGGAAACCACAACCCACGCTGCTGAATCCCTTACAAATGCTTTCTACGAGCACCTCCAGGATTGCATGGATCAAGCAATGCCAAATAAAATCAAGACCCTTTCCACCAAAGGCAAGCGTCCGATCTGGTGAACCTCAGCCATAAACAAACGTTACAACAAGAGGAGAAAGCTACTACAAAAGATAGAGCAAAATCCCTAAAAGGGAAGACATCTCTGATCAATACTAGTAAAAAACTACGATCACTCATAAAATCATCTAAGGCCAACTTTGAGAGAAAAATCGCCAAGGATCGCCAAGGACTCAAAAGACAATCATAAGGCCTTCTTTAGCTATGTTAGAAATCTGGGTGGAAACTCCCAGATATGCTCAGAATTAGTCCAAAATGATACAAAAATCACTGAACCCACAGACATTGCAAACATACTGGCAGACAGGTTCAGTGAAAATTCCCCCCCCCCAAAAGGAGAAATATCTATCCCAGCAGAGTGTAGCCTCCCAATCATCTCAAATGTCCAGGTGAGAGCTGCTCTCTCTAAAGCTAAAAACACAGCATCAATGGGACCGGATGGTGTCCCTGGCTGTGTGCTACACGAATTCAATGAGGAACTAAACCCACACATAAGGCTGCTGTTTAATCTTAGCCTTACCACAGGATACGTACCCAAAGAGTGGCGTACGGCAACTGTGGTCCCACTCCACAAAGGCTGTGCTTCTACGGACCCTGGTAATTACCGCCCCATAAGCTTAACAAGCCTGGTCTGCAAAGCTATGGAGAGGATCATAATGGAACTCATAAATAAAGACATAGGGGACCTACAGACATTAGATCCTACCCAATTTGGCTTTGTCAAGGGCAGATCATGCCTCTTGAACTTGGTCGACTTTTTTGAAACAGTCACCAAGGCCATTGATGAGGGTAAGGCAGTTCACACAGCCTACCTTGACCTTGCAAAAGCTTTCGACAAAATACCCCACTCGGGTATCATAGAAAAGCTCACCAGCTTAAATGTAAACCCATGCAAACTGGCTCAAGGACAGAACCCACAGGGTTAGAGTTGCTGGTGCCATGTCAGACTCCAAGCCGGTCACAAGCGGTGTTCCACAGGGCTCAGTCCTGGGCCCCCTCTTGTTCGGCATCTACTTTTCAGAAGTGCAGGCAAACATAGGAGGATTGTGGCTGACAAAGTTTGCAGATGACTGCAAACTGGGCGCCATAGTTGAAAATCCATCAGACACAGATATCCTTCAGAGAGGTCTCATAGAAACGGATAACTGGTGCCAGAGCCATGGCCTTAAGCTAAACGCCAAAAAATGTATAGTCATACCCTTTGGTAAAAACAAGGTAACCCCAAGTTACCACATAGGTGGCAATCCATTAAGCACAGAAGAGGTTATCAGGGACCTGGGGACACAAGTTGACAGTAACCTTTCTTTTGACACTCACATTGCCAAAGTGGTTAGGAGGACCTTCTACATTGCCCACCTGATTATGAAGGGATTCACATCCAGATCAAGGGAGGTCATTGTTCCCCTGTACTCTTCACTTATCAGACCAATGATTGAGTACAATGCCCCATTCGGAATGTATCTTACCCGACACCTGCAGCAATTGGAAAGACCCCAAAAGTTCCTCACCAAAAGGATAAAGGCTCAAAATATGCCATATGCTGCCCGACTGAAGAAACTCCAGCTCTATTCAGTCGCATACCGTCTGCTCAGAGGTGACCTGTGCCTGACATACAAGGCCATGTCCAACCCGGAATTAATGGACATGCTCCACCTCAAAAAATCCAAATCCACCAGAGCCACAAGAGCAAGAGACTTAAACCTCAACACGGATATAAATAGGACGTGCTGGGGGGACAGATTCATCACCCAGAGACTCCCTATGCTGTGGAACAGAATCCCGGTCTATGTGAGACACAGCACCTCGCTAGCTCTGTTCAAGAGGAATCTTGACCAGTGGATGGGAGATCGTAGGTTTACCCCGGGGATCATCTCTGTATCACTGCTGGACAGAGGCATGGCAAACTAATGGGTATAGTATTCTTCAACCTAAGGGGTGGTGAAAGCCACACAACTCTGGCTAGGCTTATAAATGCCCTACGGCAGATAGCCTAGTATGAACCTATGAACGGCATCCACAGGTACTCCCTTGGTCAGAAATTCTTTTCCAGGTGGCGCAGATAAAAACTTATTGGGGCGGCTAGGAACTGGCTCCACAGAGTCAGGGTGTTCCCACATCCTTCGACAAATAAGATCCAATAATTCATCGAAGGGTGGACACACCCAGGAGGCGGAAGGCTGGGCTCCCAAGGCCTTGAGGAAGACCGACTCCTTCTCAGAAGGGTTTTTGGAAGGCTAGTCGTCTCGCTGTCTCAAGATCTCCAGGATATCAGAGAATGAGACATCATCCAAGGACGACTTCGGGGACCCTTCTGCATCATCGAGGTCGGTGTCCGAGGTGACAGACTCATCTGGGGAGTCTACGTGCTTCCTCTTACACAACTTCTTCCTGGGAGGCTCTTCAGGGACAGACTCTGAAGGGCCATCAGAAAGTAGGGGACCGCACATGGAGGTATCCCTCAGGCCCGGGAGCCCCGCTGTCCAGAGATAGGGGGCCACCAGAAGCTCCAGTCGCAGCTTCTAGGGAAGGAGTTGCTGATTCAGGTGAAGTCACAATTGACTTGGCCAGCGCGCTCCTCATAGCCTCGAAGGCAAGTCCACCAGAATCGGACGAAAAACCCGCCTCCGAGACCATGACCGGAGTCGGGGTACCCCTAGCCGAAGCACCAAGGGGGAGACTCGGAGCCGCAGTCTGAAGCCCCGATGTATCCCCCTCGGGTCCGACTGAGGACACCCGAGTATCGAAACCTGTAGACGGAATGGAAAAGGTTGGAGCCGATGTCGGATCCGAAAGGCAGGTTTCGGAGCCGACCCAGGGACTTCACTCGATTCGGCAGACTCTGGCTCCGATGACACCGAGGTTGTCGGAGGAGAAAGAAACGGAACCGATATAGTAGCTGGCTCCGGAGCCGATTGGGCTGGAGCCGAAAATAATTTAGTTAACACTGGCAACTGGAGGAGCCTCTGGACCACCCTATCGACATCTGAATCCGAAAGCCTGGAGGACTTGGAGGAGACATACGGGGGCCGAGAGACCTTCTCAGTCGGAACCGAGATAAAGGTAGGGGAACGGCTCAGAATCGGCTCCAAAAGGATCAGAGCTGAAGTAGGCTCGAGAACTACCGCAACCTCCTTCGGCGCAGACGACCGTGGAGTCGAAGAAGCCGACTCTGCAATAGACAATACTTCCTGCGGCTCCGAGACCAGTGGAGCAGAGGAAGGAGACATAGCCTTGGATGGTGCTTCCTGCAGCTCCCAGACCAGTGGAGCAGAGGAAGGAGAAGTAGTCTTAGATCTTTCCTCCGGAGGCTCTGAAGAACTAGATGGAGCCGGAGACTTCATTTTTGACTTTGATCTGGGTTTCTCAGAGGGAGGAGAGGAAGCCAAAGTTTCCTCAAAGGAGGGTTTAATCAAACCCTTGAGGATAAGTTTATTTTTTCTCTCCTGTAACACCCTGGCAGAGAAAGCATGACACACACTGCAGGATTCCTGCAAGTGTATGGCACCGAGACAATATACACAGTTGGCATGCCCGCCAGCAACATTTTGTAAGCACATTTAGCGCATTTCTTAAAGCCAGATGGCTTATGTTCTTTAGGTTCCTTGCCCGACATAAGGAACAATCGACAAGCAGCAACAATATTCAAAAAGTAGACAATCACAAGCACACTCGCAACACAAGGTAGGGAGGGGGGGCAGGCTCTAACAAACACCCGTACAACAACCACTCAAGATAGGGCAAAGGCCCTTCAACTCAAACGGGCCTAGCCCGCCAAACAGAAGGATTACCAACCACAAACACAATCAGACACAACCAAGGATACAACAGACAACGCAGCTATTAGAATAGCTTTTGATATAATAATACTCAAAGTTTTATAATTGAAAAGACAAAGAAAGGGTACTTAGCCACTGCCAAGTCGAGACCACGTCGTTACTCTAGGAGCGGCAAACGAGATCTGAGGGTTTGGGCGTTATGCATCCTGGGATACAGGGTTAGCCCAGCCAATGAGTGACTTCGTGCTAGTTATATTGGCCGGGTCGTTGCCAATTCTCAGCTCCGAACCAGTCAGTAATGAATGTAGGCGAGATAGGATCACATTACATCATAACAGTTTTGTAGAGCAACCCAGCCTGGACAGATATAGAAAGACATCCATATTCAACATCCATTCATAAGAGCTCACTTGTGATCTACTCAGCCTGTCTGCCAACACATTTTCTAGTGAGGGGATGCAGGCTGTCATCATTCATGGCTAACCCACTGGTTATGTCCAAGTCTAAGAGTGGCTTCTTCTTCTTCTTTGCTTAAAAATCACATCACAGTTATGATCGGTAGTGCTCCTTTCTTGAATATGCTGTTGAAGGCCTTCAATGCCAATATGACAATTATCACTTGTTTCACACTGACATACCTTTTTCTCATTACTTCGTCCCAAGTCCCTTGCACCTGGAGAGGTCCTAAATGTGCCTCCCAGCCTGTGCTGAGTATCACAAAGGGCTAAGATGCTCTAAAGGACAGCCTTGACTGAGGTGAAGTTGTGCCATTCACCACAAGCATTCTTTCCTGATACATGGGAGGAGGTGAATGCTGGTGTCCAGACACTGGGTTCACTGACACCACTTCTGAGGTACCACTGCAGTTTGCCTCTTGTGTAAATGGGCAGAGGCATCACCAAAATGCAACAGGCCATATAGCCAGTCACACTGTTGCTGTACAACCTTATGACGGAAAAAGTTAAGCAAGAGATATCCATTGTCAAGCATACCCCCAGGAATATTAGGCTCTCCCGAAGGTTCAGATTTGATTTCTTCATGCCAACTGTGACATCTCAGTCCCTGAAGGTGTTCTGGGCGAAATCCAAAGCTTTGCATATTTTGTCCATGGATTACACTTGGATGAGACAGTCAACCAGACAAAAGTAGATGTGGATACCCTTTATCTTTAAAAAAAAAATTCATGGAGTCAAGCATTTAGTAGAGATGCTGGAGTGCAGAAGACAAGCAAAAGGGCAAGGAAGTGATTCTTTTTCTTTATTGGTTATAAAAATGGTAAAAAACAATTTGCTTAAATTTACTACATTAAGGAACAAAATAAATGAACACACAAAAAGTACTGAGTGTATGCAGCTCTAGTACTACAATGAATTAATAGTTCTAAAATTGCAAATAAAAACTTTTTCTGTTATTGCTTAATTCTACATACCACTCAGAGTTTTGGATCGGATGGGAGGTAATCCTTTCTTCTGACGTTCTTTTTCTCTTTCCCTTGCTCTCCTCTCACTGGAGTATGACCGTGAAGATTTTCGTTTCCGCTCCCTTGATCTTGAGCGTGATCTTTTTCTGTGTTTACGCTTTCGGGAGCCAGACCTGGATCTGGATCGTCTTTTTTTAGGAGACCTGTATGGATACATCAAGTGCCTGATGTTATATATACTATATCTACTACTCCTAAAAAATGGTAGCTACCAATTTGTTTAATCCACATTTTTGTCTCAGCTATCAAAATAGTTTAGGAATTACATCCTATAACATAATATCCAGCCACACCTACATTTTAAACATGTATCCATATAACAACAACCAAGCCAAACAGCAACCAAGAAAAAACAGTAGTTTTCTGTTGAATGTCACCAAGCACGATAGATTCCACCACAGTTAAGAACAAAGTGCAAAACACAATTTATTAACGCAATTCCAAAATCAAGGCGTTTTCGTCCTACAACTGGACTTCATCAGATAATCTCTTCCATTATTTATTAACATCCATTATATACTTCCTTCCTTTTTCATTTTCCAATCAAGGAATACCAATTAATTCAAATGAACAAATCAGCTTACTTATTAAAAAAAACTCATTAATATTAAAATACATTTCATTTAATCACATAAATACATCACATTTCTCTAAAAAATGTTTTAAATTATGTCTATTCATCACTTTAAAATCAATTCCATTCATATTTGCAGGGGCTAGATATATTTTATATATACATGTTTGTAAAAATATTAACATTCATAAAACTTCCAATCCAATAACATATGTTTCATCAAATAGCACCATCTATTGACCAAATAATTTATTGCACTCAGGATTATATTTTAGCTGCCTTTAGTTTCAGTAGAGGTAAAACTGAAATATATTCATTCAAGCCTGGGGATTTATTTGCTTGCAACGTGATCTGCCACCATAATTCTCTAAAACCTATGGTGTCTTCCCCATGGCCCCCCTCTGATGTTATTCTTTATATGTTCAATTACAAAAAACTGAAAAATACTATCTTCACACATCTTCCTGTGTCTATACAATGCATTAGTCTCCTTCATTTTTATTATGTCATAGGTATGCTCATATATTCTTCTTTTTAAAGTTCTCTCCGTTTTACCCATGTAAAATGACCCATATTTGACACAGGTGGCCAGATACACTAATCCTTTAGTATCACAATTGTATATAGCCCATTACCCCTAATCAATTTACCCCTACTCTCTATATATATTCTCCTTATTTGCTATATATTTACATTGGCCACATTTCCCACATTTATATGTACCCTTTTTATAATTCAAGCTGGTACCTATATTTCTATTTTCCTTTTTCTTTTGTTCTAAATATTCCTTTATATTATTAGCATTTTTGTATACTACCTTTGGAGTATCTCTAGGTAAATCTTCCAAATCTGTAAGAGCTTTGAATCTTTCCCATTCTCTATAGAAAACTGATATAATGCTGTGATTCAAGCCATTATACTCTAATACAAAGGACATTTTATATTTTTATATTGTATCCATATAACCCAACATCTGTAATACTGACATGAGACACATCAATATGCTACAATACCCCCCCCCCCCAAGACTAGAAGGCAGGCTAACTATACATATAGCAGGCTGCCGCTTCCCCAATTTTATGACAGAACTTTGTCAAAGCAAATAAAAGGTAAAGGAGTCACAACAACATTATGCCTTGACAATACCCTCTCTCAAGTTGCATCCCACCCTGTCTCAAGAAGGGTAAAGCAGGTCAGTGTTACAGTAAATATACCCATTCAATCCATCTACAGCCCCTTTTCCCATTTTTGCACATTGGATCAGGGTGTCACTACCACAGTGAATCATCTACAGCCAAAGTTCCCACCACAGGTGGTTAACACCGGCACGGCTGTTCTTCCATTCCACCCACTCACATGTATTACCAAATGTAGTGTTTCCAATCAACCTACTGAACGCCCTTGGAAAGTGGAAGGAAATTGAAGCACCTGGAGGAAACCCAAGCAAACAAAGGGAGGATATGCAGACTCTATACACAAAAGTAACCCAGCAAAGAATCAAACTGGGGAAGTTCTTGCTGAGAGACAACAACATTATCCCACTGAATCACTGTGCCAATCAAGTTTTAATCTGAGGGATGTTGGAGTGTTACTTTGTTTTACTTGCAGGGAAGATCTGTTCTAGAGGTAGACTGGTTTTGGATAGAAAATGTCTCTCTAGCATATTTTATTTGTGGTGGTGTTGATTTAAATTCTTAGTTGTGGTATGAGTCGGATTATATGACAAAGAGAGATCAAGGAAGACAGGGAACCTTAATGGTGGGGAAAGCGTGGCATAGATCACCCTGCAACAGCCTACAAGAAACTGAGAAAAAGAACAGAACTTCAAGCATTTCAGAGTTGCTCGGACATTTCAGGGCAACAGTTTCTTTGTTAGGACCTTCTGTGACCTTTCCAGCTGCTTAATATGTCTAGAAAGTTACTTCACAAAGGGGGCATTGTACTCGACAATTGGTATAATTAAGTTGCACACAGAGGGATGATACAATTTTAATTGTGCTAAATATAAGGATTTTCTGACTGCTGTTGCTACATAGGTGTTGAAAAATGGAATTATCGAGCGAGGTTCCAAGATCCTAAGTACATTTTCATTCTGGAGAGGGGTGGACACTGAAGGAAAAAGCTGTTAATCAAATGTTAGCCAAGAATGTGTGGTTGCCTCTAAACCAGGTAATACTGATGTGTGAGAAGGGGACACCCTGATAATCCTCATATAAAAACATTAGAACAAGGCATGATAAGACAATTGCTATGGCACACTAAAAAAAGAAGTTATGTTCTTACCATAACGTTCTATCTGTGTTGTTGATCTTCATTCACTGATGACATACCAGAGTCTTCGGATTTCTGCGTCGGATGCTGTCGCTTCTTCCTTGACATCAGGTAGTCAGGGGTATAAAACATTACATCAGTTTTTCTTGCCGCAGATGTCAGGTGCCCCAACAATAGGAAGCAATTAAATGGTATTGTAAAGCTCCATCAAAATGCAAATACACAAGAAAAATAAATATACCAAGAAGAAGGAAAGGTAGAGCCAAGAGAAGTCAGGGGGCTGGAGGGAGGGTAACCAGGACTGCAACAGTGAATACACTCAAACAACATTTATGACAAGTGTACAGAACTGTACTATGTTCTTCGTGTTGCACTGCTGCAGTCATCACATTTGGCTTGATTCCCAAAGCTAAGGAAGGAAGGGAGGAGGAAGTTAAAGAGCATTAGGGCCAGCTATTAAGCCCTGCAAGACTACAGTGGCAAATCTAGCTTTGGATTTAGAAAAGATAGGCATGTAGTAATACTTGGTGAAGGTATGTACAGAGCTCCAGGTAGCAGCTTCTAGGATGTCCCTGGTAGGGACTCCTATGAGAAATGCCGCAGAGGTAGATGCAGCCCTGGTGGAATGTGATCTTATCCCGTGTGGGGTAGGTTTTCCATGGTGCTTGTAGCAGAAATGAATGCAATGGACTATCCATTTGGAAATGGTTTGCTTTGAAATGGCCTTCCCCTCTGCCCCTGCAGCAAAGCTAACTAGCAGCTGTTCAGATTTTCTGATAGGCTTAGTCCTCTCCAAACAGAATCTAAGTTGTTTGTGCACATCCAGAGTGTAGTAATCGTTCCCCTTTGTTTTGTGGATTAGGGAAAAAAGTAGTCAAATGAATGGACTGATTTAGGGCCACAGTAGACACCACCGTGGGCATAAAAGGAGGATTAGTTCTGAGGGAAGCCCTGTCCGCATGGAAGACAATGAAGGGTTCCACTGCCATGAGGGCCTGTAATTCAGACACTCTTCTTGCTGAAGTGATGGCTAGAAGGAAGGCTGTTTTCCAGGAAAGGAATTTCAACTCTGCTGTAGCAGCTGGCTCAAAGAGGGGAGGAGTGAGCTTTTCAAATACAAAGTTAAGGTCCCAGGCTGGAGTGGGAGCTCTCCTGGGGGGGGGGGGGGGTCTTAAATTTTTGTCCCCTCTACGGAATTGCTTTAGCAAGGGGTGAGAGAAGAGGGGTGGCTCAGTATTACAATGTGCTGAAATGGCAGAGGCATGGATTTTAACTGACAAGAAGGATAGGCCCTTGTGCAGCATTTCTGTTAAGTACCGTAGAATATGAAGTAAGCTGGGCACCATTGTGTCCATCGCTTGAGCCTGGCTCCAGGAACAGTAACTTTTCAGCATAGGTTTTTCTAGTACAAGGCCTCCTTGCCTCCAAAATGACATCCGGTACCTGCTTACTGAGGGATGATAGAGGAGAGCTCAAGGAATTAGCCAGGCTGCAAGGTTCAGGGTTTGAAGCTGAGGGTGCAGAATCTGGCCTGGGTCTGAGGCAGATGCCATGGTTGTAACAGTGTCATACTGTGCAAGAGGGGGTACCAGTCTGGTGCAATCACTATTGTCTTTGGCTTGTCCTGTTTGATCTTTACTAGAACCTTCGAGAGGAGAGGCACAGGGGGAAAGGCATAAACCGATAGGCTTTCCCAGGTAAAGGACATGGCATCCACTTTCCAAGCTTGACTGTGGGGAGTTCTTGTGCAGAATTTGTTCAACTGGTAGTTCTGAGGGGAAACAAGCAGGTCTACCTCTGGAGTCCTCCATTTGTTCCTCAAGAAGGTGAATATTTTGGGTTCTAGTTTCCATTCGTGTGGGCCCATGAGATTTCTGCTTAAGTCATCTACCCCTGAATTTAGTTTACCTGGCAGGAATTGTGCTTGTAGGTGTACTTGGTAGCTCAAGGCTGTGTCCCACAGGGCCATGACTAATCTGCAGAGAGGGTACGAGTGGGCTCCCCCCTGCTTGTTTATGTACCACATAACTGTGGTGGTGTCTGTCTTTACCAATAGTTGTCCTGGAAGAATACGGTCTTTGAAGGCTGTCAGAGCATTCTGTACCGCTAACATTTCTTTTTGATTGATATGCAGGTGCATCTGTCTCGGGTTCCATTTGCCCTGAATGCACTGCCCTGCCATGTGAGCCCACCATGCAGTCTGATGAGTCTGTTGTTAGGATTTGGGCGGCAGGGGGTAGAGTGAAAAGGAGTTCCTTTTTGTGGTAGCAGGCCTCTGCCCACCAGAGGAACTCTGTCTTTATACAAGGAATGATAGAAATCATTGTTTCCGGGTCCTGAGAAAGTTGACACCACAGGCTTTTTAGATACCATTGGAGTTTCCTCATATGCAGTCTTGCATATGGAATTAGTAGAATGCAAGAGGTCATGAACCCCATTGCTTGCAGTATTTTCCTTACAGATATAGCTGGGGTTTTGTGGCCAATAGTTTGAAGTAGGTTGTCAAATAAACTTGTTTCTCTGGAGTGAGGAATGCCATCTGGGAAGTTGTGTTCAAGCTTGCTACCAGGAATACAATCTGTTGGCAGGGTACTAGGTGAGATTTCTTTTCACTGATGGTGTACCCCAGTGAGATTAAAAGTTTCTTTACGAATGCAAGGTGTTGTAATATCAAGTCCTGGCTTTCTGCCTGAATCAGACAATCGTTCAAATATGGGTAAATTTGAATATTTCTCTGCCTGCAAAATGCAATGGCTGGAGCTAGACACTTTGTGAACACCCTGGATGCAGTAGATAAGCCAAAGAGAAGTGCAGGGAAGTGAAAGTGCATGGAGCCCACCCTGAAATGTAGGTATTGTCTGCAGGATCCTCTTATTGGGTTGTGCAGGTAAGCTTCTTTTAAGTCTAGGGTTGCCAGCCAGGCATCCTTGGCTATTATAGGAAGAAGCTGTTGAAGAGTTAGCATTTTGAATTTTGGAACCAACAGAAAGGTGTTGAGAATAGAGAGGTCCAGGACAGGACTCCAGGAGTTGTCTTTACTGGGTACCAGAAAAAGTCTTGAATAAAAACCTTGTCCCCTATGTTCTGCTGGGACAGGTTGAATAGCCCTGATACTGAGAAGAGAGAGAACCTCCTGTTGGGCCTCCGCCCATTGATTTGGGGGTAGGTCTGGCCAACCATTTGGGGGTTGGTAGCGTGTGGAACTGGAATCTGTATCCTTGGGAACAAGAAGTTATGTACTCACCATAACGTTCAATGTATGTAGTCCATCTCACCTCAAATTCTTATCCGTGGGTTCAGAGCTGAATGTCGGCTCCGACTCGGCCAAAACTTTTCCAGCTCGAAGTCTTTCTATTGGCTGGGCTAAGATGGTATCCCATGCTGCACTGCTCTACATCCCCAGATCTAGTTTGCTGCGAACACCAGCACTCATACTCCATGCATAACACCCAAGGAAAGAAAGAACAAACCAAGAATGAAGGGAGCTCTGAAACCAGACCTAACCTCCAGATCCTCCAGGAAATGGGAAGGAGGGGGGGGTAAGTAAGAATGTGAGGCGAGATGGACTACATACATCGAACTTTATGGTGAGTACATAACTTCTTGATGTTATGTAGTCCAATCTCGCCTACATCCTTACCAGTGGGACAGCGTCCCTAGCACCTAAATCCTGGGAGGCTCAGTGAAAAATACTCCTGAGCACTGTGGAACCAAAGGAAGACCTGCCCCTAGATACCACATCCAACTTGTAATGAGTAACAAAGGTGTGAGGAGATGACCAAGTAGCCGCAGCACAAATATCATCCATAGACAATCTGGCCTGATAGGCTGTAGAAGTAGATACAGACCGAGTAGAGTGAGCCTTCACCGGAAACGGTAAATCTTTACCCCCTGAGGAATAAACAAAGGAAATGCAGCTGGAGATCCACCTGGACAGAATAACTTTGTAAACAGGATACCCCATTCTGTTTTCCGAAAAGGAAACTATCAGATTTTCTGAGATTTTTCATTCTGTGCAGATAAAAACCTAGTTGCTTGTGTACATCTAATTGATGGAATTTGAATTCTGCCTTGTTTGAGAACTGGGGAAAAAACACTGGCAATTCAATGGATTGATAAAGGTTACTGACTGACGCCACTTTGGGAAGAAAGGAGGGGTTCGGTCTAAGAGAAACCCTGTCCTTATGAAAAATCAAGTATGGGGGTTTGATTGATAGAGCTTGAATCTCTGAAATGCGTCTGGCTGATGTGATGGCTACTAAAAAGATAGTCTTCCAGGTCAAAAATTTTAAATCACAAGTAGCCGCAGGTTCAAAGGGGGATGAAGTAAGAGCCTGTAGAACAAAGTTTAAATCTCAAGGCATGACAGGTTCCGAAACCAGAGGACGAAGTAACAGAGTGCCCGTCAGGAAAGCCTTACAGAGTTTATGAGCCATCAAACTAGGCTTATTAGCGACATGAAAGGTAGAAATCGCAGTCAATTGGACTTTAATGGTGGTGGCCGCTGAGCCCTGGTGAAAAAGCATAGACAAGAACTCCAAAACAGATGAAATAGGAGCCGTGTAAGGGTCAATCCTTTGGGTATGAGCCCAAATTGAAAATCTCTTCCATTTGCTGGAATAAATCTTCCTGGTCGAGGGCTCATGAGAGGAAGATAAAATATGAACCACCTCCGGTGAGAAATGATGAAGCCTAATTAATGACGGAAGTGGAGTAGCCAGGCTGTCAACCGGAGGGTCAGCAGAGAGGGATGGAGCTGCCCTGACGTGTCAGTAAGTCTGGTTGTGGGTCCAGAATCCAAGGAGCGTCCACGAGGTAGGGATGGAGAAAGGGGAACCAAATCTGGCGAGGCCAGTGTGGGGCAATCAGAATCATTCTGCTTCCCAAGGATTGCACTTTCTGAATAACCTTTGACAGCAAGGGGACCGGAGGGAAGGCATATAGTAGACCGGAGGGCCAATCGTGGGCTAAAGCGTCCCTGGGTGACTCCCCTTGAGGGGGGAATCAATGTGAAGCAACTGCTGCATTTGGCACAGAGGGGGCTGGAAAAAAGGTCACAACAAGGCTGACCCCACCTGCAGAAGATCTGTTCCGCAACTTGACAGTTCAGGGACCACTCGAAAGGCATCAGAATAGCTCAGCTTAGCCTGTCTGCGATCACGTTGGACTTCCTCGGAATGTGCATTGCCAACAGAAAACGTTGGGAAGACACTGCCACACTTGCATGGCCTCTCTGCACAGGGGATAAGACTTGGTTCCTCCCTGCTTGTTCAGATAAGATACCACACCACTGACACACTGTCCGAGTGGATTGCAATAGTCTCGAGAGGAAGAAATCTCTGAAGTGCCTGCAACGCAAGTAGCACAGCTCTCATCTCCACAACACTGATACGCAGATGCATCTCGTGCTCTTGCCACGTGCCTTGGACTGTCCTGCCTAGACAATACCCCCCCACCCCATCTGGGAGGCATCAGTGGTCACCGTGGCAATCGGGGGCACCGGAACGAAGGGCTTGCCTGTGTCCAGATTGTCGGTGCGAACCCACCAACTGAGATCCTGTTTGCACCTGTCCATAAGAAGAATAAAATGAGAAAGAGGAAGACGTTGAAGAGACCACTGGGCAAAGAGAAACCACTGAAGGAGTCTCATATGTAACCTTGCTAGAGGGACTAACATAATCGTCGCAGCCATAGTCCCCAACAGTTGGAGAACCCATCTTGCCCTCGCTCTTCTCAGAGGGAGCAGGGCGTGAACTTGTTGCTGTAGGGTTCTGATTCTTTCCTGTGGTAGAAATGCCCGCATGAGGACGGTGTCTAGTTCTGCACCTATAAAAGTGACATGCTGTGAGGGCAACAAGGCAGATTTTTCCCAGTTCAATGTTGACACAGATTTATAGTGGCGTCCCTGGTCTGAATTAGTAGATGCCTGGTGGTGGCAGTGAGGAGCCAGTCATCCAGATATGGAAACACTTGGAATCCTTGACGTCTCAAGTGAGCAGTCACCATTGCCATGCATTTGGTGAACACCCTGGGGGCTGTGGTGAGACCAAAGGGCAGGGCTCGAAACTGAAAATGACTGGCTTCCAGCCGGAAGCATAGGTGACTCCTGGATGCCCTGTCCATTTTGATGTGTTAGTAAGCATCCTTGAGGTCGATGGAGCACATCCATACTTCTTTTCCCAACAATGGGAGAATAGACTGCAATATGACCATTCGGAACTTGGACTTCTGTACATGGTTGTTCAATCGGCTGAGATCTAATATGGGTCTCAGGTCCCCTGTTCTTTTCGGCACCAAAAAGAATCTTGAGTAAGTCCCTAATCCGATCTGGTCTGAGGGGACATGTTGGATGGCTCCTTTTTCTAGCAGCTTTGAAACTTCTGAAGCTGCGTAATCCCTTTGACTGGATGGAACATCTGGGATTTTCCTGAGTGGAAGGGGGTCTGACAAAAAGGGAATGACAACCTCCGGAAATTATTCGTAAATCCCACTGGTCCTGGGTGATGTCTTGCCAGGCCTCCGGGTATAACGAGATTCGACCTCTGACTGGCTCCGGAAACGCACAGTCAGGCCTCCCATCAGGAGCGATGGTAGGGAGAACAGCGAAAGGAATCACGGCCTCCCGAGTTGCGGGGGCCTCCTCTGCCTCTAGGGCGGCATCTCCCTGAATAACCCCCCCCCCTGCCTCTGGAGGGGGGCTCACCTTGTGCACCAGGAAAAAACGTCTTGTGATTTCTTGAACCACATTTTTCCAGCCCTCTGGGCCTTGGGATAAGGCCTAGAGGGAAGGGAAAAATGGACTCCTACAGCAGAGTTTTTCCCTCCTGCTCACACCTGGTGAGGGTGTCTTTCACCTTGGTTCCGAACAAAGAGGAACCATCAAAAGGGATGACTGTGAATAAGACTTGAAGGCCTCCGCGAAATGACAAAGGCACATCCAGGCCTGTCTCCTAAGGGCGACTCCTGAACTTGCTGCCCTAATCGCTCCCTCAGCTGCATATGACATCAGCCTCATGGAGGAGTTAACAATGGAATTGAGGGTAGACATCTGAGCATTAACTGTCTGGGTCACCGCCTCAGAAATGTTACCCATGAGAGCATCTCCAAGCTCCTTGAGGAGATCTCTCTGGAGCCGTGTAAAATGAGATAAATAATTCAGTGACCGTAAGGTAAAGGTCGGTGAAGAGAGGGTACGCTTCCTACCGGTCCATGGTCCTAGACTCCTTGTTAGGAGGATGGACGGTGGAAGAAGTCTCGGCTAATTCCTTCTTAGTGGCCGCTGCCACCACCATGGCATCCACAGGGACTCCCTTAGAAAAATAACTCCTTACCCGGGGGAGCAGACAGAAATTTATTGGGTCTCCTGGGGACTGGTTCCACAGAGTCAGGGTTTCTCCCACACCCTTCAACAAATCAAATCCAGGAGCTCGAAGGGTGGAGACACCCAGGAGGTGGAGGGCTGAGCACCGAAGGCCTTCAGGAAGACCGGCTCCTCCTCGGAGTGGGCTTTGGATGGTCAGTCACCTCTTTGTTTCAAGATCTCTAGGATGTCAGAGAAAAACATCCTCAGAGGATGATTTGGGGGACCCCTCTGATTCCTCGAGGTCAGTATCTGATGTGAGAGACTCATCCTGGGAGTATGTGCTTCCTCTTGCACGTCTTCTTTCTAGGGGGCTCCTCAGCCAAGCGCTCTGAGGGGCCCTCAGAAACTTGGGGACCACTCATGGGGGTACCCTGAGGCCTTGGGGCTCTGCTGTCTGAAGACAGGTGGTGATCAGAGACCCGCACCGGAGTAGTAGGGGACAGAATGACCGACCCGCATGATGTCACTGAATCTGGCCAGCGCACTCCGCATGGCCTCAAAGGCTGGTCCCCCGAGTCCGAGGAGCGACCAGCCTCCAAAGCCACGACAGGAGTTGGACTTTCCCGCAATGAAGCAACGAGGGGGAGACTAGGAACCGAGGGATGTCCGGATGCCTCTCCCTTGGGTCAGACTGAAGAATCCCGTGGACGGCAACGACGGGGTCAGAGCTGACGTCGGCACCGATAAGCCCGGAGGGGCCATCGGAACAGACCTGGAGACATCACACGGAGCTGAGCACTCTGGCTCCGAAGGCTGGGATGCGCACAGAGGAGGAAGTATCGAAGTAGGTGGTAGGATGGGCTCCGGAGCTGACTGGGACGAAGCCGAGAACAACTTTGCCAAGACCAGCAACTGAAGAAGTCTCTGCACCACTCTATCAACGTCCACATCCGACAATGTCCTGGAGGATTTGGAGGACAGGGAGGGAGATCGAGACCTCCTCTCAGGTGATACTTGCCTAATACTAGGCAATCGGCTCTGAATACGTTCCAAAATGTTTGGAGCAGATGCCGGTTCCATCACCACTGACACTTCCCACGGCCCCGAGGACGGTGGAGCCGATGGTGTCAAAGCTGATTTAGCTATTTTCACCGGTGGCTCCGAGGAGACTGAAGGAGCCGGAGACCTCTTTTTTGATTTCGTGGCTTTAGCTTTAGAGCTGGAAGCAGTTTCTAGACCCTCTTCGAAGGAGGGTTTCAAAAGTCCCTTCAAAATTAACTTATTCTTTCTCTCCTGGAGGACCCTAGGACTAAATGCATGACTCCTAGAGATGGATCACTCCCAGACAATATACACAGAATGTCCATCGGTAATGGACATTTTACAGCCACACTTTGAGCATTTCTTAAAGCCCGAGGACTTGTGTTCCTTATAATCTTTAGACATCGTAACCAACTACCACCAATCACCAAGACAAAAAATTACAGGTATGGAACCAACTGGAAAACAACAGTCAGAGACTTACACCACACTTAGGGCCGGAAAAAACTACCACCAACAAAATACTCTAACGAACGATCCTCTGACACAAGAGAGAGGGTAGGACTAAAACCTCCAATTTAAACGGTTTTAGACCGGAAAATTTGTTACACAGGGAAGCAAGGGGGACAGACTAGGTCCTCTAACTGAAACGGGCCTAGCCCATTGGAACAGCTAATGAGATACCACAGAAACAATCACACACACACCTTTTCCACAAAATACCAAATGAACAATAGCTATTAAAACAGCTTTTTGTTTGCAATAAATTCTCTCAAGAAGAAGAAAAAAGGGTACTTAGCCACAGCCAAGAGCGAGACCACGTCCGAGCTACACGAGCGGCAAACGAGATCTGGGGATGTAGAGCAGTGCAGCATGGGATACCATCTTAGCCCAGCCAACAGAAAGACTTTGAGCTAGAAAAGTTTTGGCCGAGTCGGAGCCGACATTCGGCTCCGAACCCATGGGTAAGAATGTAGGCGAGATTGGACTACATAACATGCTATGTTCAAAACCCATTTATCCTGGGTAATTAGTTCCCAGTTTTTTGCATGCATGGTGAGCTTTCCTCATAAGGGAGCAGGTAGTTGAGCAGAGCTTGAAAGGTTTAAGGTTAAGCCATTGTGCCATTTTTCCATAGGGGAGTGGCTTACTACTCCCTGTTTTGGAAGTGGGAGCCCCCCAATAAGCTGTGCATAGTCTGAGACTGTAGCCTAGGTGGGTCTGCTGTTCCTGGGTTTGGACTGAAGGCCTGGAAAGGACCAGTTCTTTGAAGGCCAATGCCTACTGAATCTGGGAGGCTGTACTTGTAAGGAAATCGTTTAATATTTTGCATAGATTTAGCTTTTTCCTCCATCCTTTTGAGGACTTCTGCTTTGCTGCCAAAAAGGCAGTCTTGGTTTAAGGGAGCATCCAGTAATTTAGCTTTAACATGATCTGGCAAGTTTTGTTCCTTAAACCAAGCATGCCATCTAAGTACAGACCTAGTGACAGCAGCCCTGCAAGATGCTTCTAAAGCATCAAAACCACACTGCAAAGTATGTTTACCAACTTGTTCAGCAGAATGCATTACATTGTGCAATTCTTTGTGCTCAGCACAGTCAGGAATCAACATTATTTTCTGTCTAAGTAGTCCCATAATATGCTGCTGATACTTTAACATACAAAACTGGCAATTTAAAGACCTAATGGCCAAAGTAGCAGAAGTATATACCTTCTTACCCCTTCTGTCCAAGGCTTTAGAATCTCTATTAGAAGGGGTAGGATTTTTGGCAGCAGTAGCCTTAATGCCTTTTGGTCCTTGGGAAATGGTCTCTGGATCCGCAGAAGGATTCTTGAAAAGGAACTTGAGAGAGTCAGTTACTCTGTAGTACCGGTCAGGTTTTCTGGGAGCTGGAGGTAAAGTGTCTAGAATAACGCTAGATTCCAAGAAAGCAAAATCTACAATGTCCAGAACAGGGGGGATAGCTAAAGGCCTGTGCTGAGGTAGAAGAAAGAATTCCTTAAGTCTCTTTTTGGACTCTGAGTAATCCTGGCTTTCCCAGCAGAAATGATCCCTAATAGTATGCAAGGTTTCACAGAAAGAAAAATCTTCTGGAGGGGAGGCAGAGGGAATGGAATCCCCTGCATCAGAATCCTCATAAACAGATCAGGGCAAATCCTGATAATCAGAAATATCAGATTCCTAATTAGAAGAATCAGAAAGAAAATCAGTTCTAGGTCTCTTAAGAGGGGGAAGGCTGGCTCCCCCTAATTAAGGTAATAAGGTCTTTAGCCATTCTAAGCATTTGTTTTTTAGGCATATGGGCCTGAGCCTGTGGTTTGGTCAGTTTTCTAGGCGTAGTGAGAGTTTTTGGCCTGGATGAAAATGATGGCGTCGGTTTAATATGAATTTCTGTAAGCCTGAATACACCCTCAGAAGCTGGTGCCTGCACAGCGGTTCCAGACCCATCCAAGGTAGAAACATTTGCAGTTTCCTTAGTCTAAGAAGCATCTCGCGGCATACCGGACTCCGAATGGGTCACATTAGGGGCCCTGCGAATCTGAAATAGCGGGTATCAGAGGCTGCGAAAGCGCCTCACTGAGTACCGGTGGAATGGCGACTAGCTTAACGGAAGTGTCGTCGGTAGTTTTAGACCTATGCAATCTGTCTCTGTCTTTAACCTTATGTTTTTTAGGAAGATCGGTAGTTGGATGGCTTAACAAAGCCATTTCAGGGTACACAGAGAATGAAAGTAACTGGCTGCAAAAATAGCCTGACGAAGAATAGTTCTGGCGTTGAGCAAAGCATAAAACCAACAGCAGGGACGTCGTGGTCTGGGCCTAAACAGGGGATGCAGTAAGAATGAAAATCTCTATGAGGTATTTGCTTTCCACAGGTAAGACTATTGTTAACCTTTACTGGCATCGGTTAGAGCAAGAAAAAGGATCCCCAACGGGGTACTTATCTTTTCTGAAGACTTCGGGTCTGAAACTCGAAAATGAAAATTTCAGGAGTCGGCCAACCTGCAATTGCGAACTGCTTCTGCTTCGGGCACTGCAGGGCAAGAAAGACTGATGTAATGGCATTGGCTGCATGTTTTATACCCCTGACGTCAAGGATGAAGCCACACCATCCGATGCAGAAATCCGAAGACTCAGTACAGGTTTTCCATGGTATGTGTAGCAGAAACGTATACAATGTCCTATCCATTTTGAAATAGTCTGTTTTGAAATGGTTTTTCCCTGTGCTCCTGCCAGCATATGCTACCAATAATTGTTCAGATTTTCTGAAAGCTTTGGTTTTGTCCAAGTAGAAGCGTAACGGTCTGCGAATGTCCAAAGAATGTAGTAGTCTCTCCCTTTTGTTTTGTGGTTTTGGATAGAAAGTTGGCAAGTAAATAGTTTGGTTTAGAGCCACACTTGATACCACCTTTGGCATAAACGTAGGGTTAGTTCTTAAAGATATCCTGTCCTGGTGGAAAATGAGGAAAGGTTCCACTGTCATTAGCGCCTGTAATTCTGAAACTCTTCGTGCTGATGTTATTGCCAGTAGCAGAGCAGTTTTCCAAGAGATATATTTTAATTCTGCTGTGTTAGCTGGCTCAAAAGGAGGTAAAGTTAATTTTTCCAAAACAAAGTTGAGGTCACAAGTTGAGTAGGTGCCCTACAGGGCGGTCTTATGTTTTTAGCCCCTCTGAAGTACTGTTTGAGCAAAGGATTAGAGAAAATTGGTGGATCTGTGTTGTAATGAAGAGAAATGGCAGAGGAGTGGATCTTGATGGATGAGAAGGAGAGGCCCTTGTCCAGCATCTCAGTTAAATATTGAAGTATCTGAGGAATGTTTGGGACAAAGGGGTCAAGGCTGTGTGCCTGGTTCCAGGCACAAAATCTCTTCCATTTATCTGAGTAGGCTTTCCTGGTGCTAGGCCTTCTGGCCTCCAGAATGACATCCATAACAGCTTTGGAGAGAGGCATTGCTTGCTTGACTAAGGAATTTTCCATGCAGCTAGGTTTAAGGTCTTTAGCTGGCTGTGAAGTATCGGATTGCTGTGCTGCGTCAGCAAATGTGGGATTTAAGGCAAAATCCAGGGTGGTTCTTGTGCTGAGTTCTTTAAGACTGGGTACCAGTGCTGGCATGGCCAGTCTGGTTCAATCAGGATCATCTTTGGCTCTTCTTGCCTGGCTTTTATGAGTACCTTTGGAAGGAGAGGTAAAGGTGGGAAAGCATATACTTGCAGGTTTTTCCAGCTGAATGAGAGGGCATCCACTTTCCATGCTTGTGGATGGTAACTCCTTGTGCAGAATTTCTGTAGCTTGCAGTTCATTTGGGATGCCAACAGATCTATGTCCAGGCTCCACCATTTTTGTGTTATCATTCTGAATGTTTGTGGATTCAATTCCCATTTGTGGGGATCCATGATGTTTCTGCTTAGGTCGACTGCCAGTGTGTTTTTCTCTCCTGGCAGAAATTGTGCTTGCAGATGAACTTGGTAGTCTAGAGCTGTGTTCCACAAGGTCATGGCTTGTCTGCAGAGGGGGTAGGAGAGTGTGCCCCCTTGCTCGTTTATGTACCACATACCTGTGGTGTTGTCTGCCTTTAGTAGTAGTTGTCCTGGATGCAGCAGGTCCTTGAAAGCTATAAGTGCATTTTGTACAGCTAGCATCTCTTTTTGATTGATGTGAAGATGCCTTTGCTCTGCGGGCCACTTGCCCTGAATACATTTTCCTGCCATGTGTGCTCCCAAGGCGTAATCCGATGCATCTGTTGTCCATGTTTGCCCGGCTGTGGGTTGAGTCAAAGGCTGTCCCTTGTTGAGGTGACAAGCTTGAGCCCACCATCAAAACTCCTGTTGAAGGCACGGAATTAGTGGTATGTTTCCAAACTTTGACAGTGCTGAGACCATACACTCTTTAGGTACCATTGTAGTTTCCTCATATGCAGTCTGGCATATGGAATTAGTAGTATGCAAGATGCCATGTAGCCCAAGGCCTGCAGAATTTTTCTTGCAGGGGAGTTGGGTCTTTGTTGCTATCAATTGAAATTATTGAGTCAGTTGTCCTCGCTTGTCTGGCGTGAGATAAGCCATCTGGGCCGTTGTATTCAAGCTGGCACCCAGGAATATTATCTCTTGTGAGGGCACTAGTTTTGATTTCTTTTTGTTTACTGTGTACCCCAGGCAACTTAACTTTTTTACTAACGCCAGATGTCTTAGAAGAATGTCCTTGCTCTCTGCTTGAATCAGGCAGTCGTCCACGTACGGATAAATCTGAATTCCTTTTTGTCTGCAAAATGCAATTACTGGTGCCAGGCACTTTGTGAAGACCCTGGGCGCAGTAGATAAGCCAAAGGGCAGTGCAGAGAATTGATAGTGCATTGAACCAGCTATGAATCTGAGTTATCTTCTGCAGTTTTGTCTGATAGGGACATGCAGGTATGCCTCTTTGAGGTCCAAAGTCACGAGCCAAGCTTTCTTGCCCAGCATAGGAAGAAGCTGCTGTAGTGTCAACATTTTGAATTTTGGAACATCCAGGTAAGTGTTTAGAGAAGAAAGATCCAGAATGGGTCTCCAGGCTTTGTCCTTTCTGGGAACCAAAAAGAGTCTTGAGTAAAATCCTTGTCCTTGCTCCTGTGGTGGTACCTTTTGAATAGCTCTCATGTCCATGAGTGCTGTAATTTATGAGCCTCTCCCGATTGATTTGGTGGCACATTTGGCATTCCGATTAACCTTGGCAGAGTGTGAAAGTGGAACATGTAACCTTGAGATACAATGTTGAGAACCCATTTGTCTTTGGTGATGCAATGCCAGTTGTGATAGAAAAGTGCCAGTTTTCCTCCTAAGGGGGCTGCCAAGAGAGAGCTGTTTGGCAGCTGTAGTGGGAAGTCATTGAGGCTGTTTTTTATATGGTTGGAGCCTGTCTTCCCCTTCTTTCTGGCCTGGTGTACCCCATTGTCGAGGCCTGTAAGGATCTTGTCCTTGACCTCTACCTATTGCGCGTCTATATCTGCCCCTTTGAGGTCTGTCTGTGACTGGAAAGGACCAATTCTTAGTTGGCCAATTTCTACTAAAACGAGGAGGCTGAACCTGTAAGAAATCCTTCACCATTTGCATAGATTTTGCCTTATCCTCCATCTTCTTTAATACCTCCTCTGCCTTAACTCCAAACAACACATCCCGCTGCAAAGGTGCATCCAATAATTTTGCCTTAACATAGGTTCATAGGTTTATACTAGGCTATCTGCCCTAAGGCATTTATAAGCCTAGCCCAAATTTTTGTGGCTTACGCCACCCCTTATATGAAAAAATACTGTGCCCATTAGTTTGTTGTGCCTCTGTCCAGCAGTGACACAGAGATGATTCCCGGGGTAAACCTACGATCTCCCATCCACAGGTCTAGATTTCTCTTGAACAGAGTCAGCGAGGTGCTCTGCCTCACATGGACCGGGATTTTATTCCACAGCATAGGGAGTCTCTGAGTGATAAATCTATCCCTCCAGCACGTCCTATTTATATCTGTGCTAAGGTTTAAGTCACTTGCTCTAGTGGTTTTGGTGGATTTGGATTTTTGAGGTGGAGCATGTCCATTAATTCGGTTGGACATGGCCTTGTATGTCAGGCACATGTCACCTCTGAGCAGACGGTATGCGACTGAATAGAGCTGGAGTTTCTTCAATCTGGCAGCATATGACAGATTTTGAAGTCCTTTATCCTTTTGGTGAGGAACTTTTGGGGTCTCTCCAATTGCTGCAGATGTCGGGTGAGATACATCCCGAATGGGGCATTGTACTCGATCACTGGTCTGATAAGTGAAGAGTACAGGGGAACAATGACCTCACTAGATCTGGATGTGAATCCTTCATGATCAGGTGGGCAATGTAGAAGGTCTTTCTAACCACTTTAGCAACGTGAGTGTCAAAGAAAGGCCACTGTCAACCTGGGTCCCCAGGTCCCTGATAACCTCTTCTGTGCTTAGTGGATTGCCACCTATATGGTAGCTTGGGGTTACCTTGTTTTTCCCGAAGGGTATGACTATACATTTTTGGCGTTTAACTTCAGGCCATGGCTCTGGTACCAGCTATCTGTTTCCGTGAGTCCCTTCTGAAGGATATCCGTGTCCGATGCACTTTCCACTATGGCGCCCAGTTTGCAGTCGTCTGCAAACTTTGTCAGCCAAAGTCCTCCCATGTTGGCCTGTACTTCTGAGAAGTAGATGCCAAACAATAGGGCCAAGGACCGAGCCCTGTGGGACACCACTTGTGACCGGCCGAGTCTGACACAGCGCCAGCAACTCTAACCCTGTGGGTTCTGTCCTTAAGCCAGTTTGCAACCCATCTTGTGACATATGGGTTTACATTTAAGCTGGTAAGTTTTTCTACAAAACCAGTGGGTATTGTGTCGAAAGCCTTTGCAAGGTCAAGGTAGGCTGTATGGACTGCCTTTCCCTCATCAATGGCCTTGGTGACTGTTTCGAAGAAGTCGACCAAGTTCAAAAGGCATGATCTTCCCTTGACAAAGCCAAACTGGGTCGGGTCCAATGTCTGCAAGTCCCCTATATCTTTGTTTATGAGCTCCATTATGATCCTCTCCATAGCTTTGCAGACTAGACTTGTTAAGCTTATGGGGCGGTAATTACCAGGGTCCGTAGAGGCGCCGCCTTTGTGGAGTGGGACCACAGTTGCCGTACGCCACTCCTTGGGCACGTATCCTGTGGTAAGGCTGAGATTAAACAGCTGCTTTATGGCGGTATGTTCTTTTAACCAAGCATGTCTTCTAATGACAGAGCCTGCAAATGCTGCTCTACAGGAGGCCTCTAAAGAATCAAACCCACATTGCAAAGTATGTTTTCCCACTTGTTTAGCTGCATGCAATAAATCCTGCATTTCTTTAAGATTAGGAGGATCTGAATCCGGAAGCATTTTTTGTTTCAACTGAGACATCAAAAATTGCTGATATTTTAGCATGTGAAACTGGCAATTTAAGGCTCACATTGCTAAAGTTGCAGACGTATATACTTTCTTTCCCTATCTGTCTAATGCTCTGGAATCTCTGTCAGAGGGAACTGGGTTTTTTGCTGATGAGGCCTTAATCCCTTTGGGTCCCTGAGGAATAGTTTCAGGGTCAGCAACAGGACTTTTATACAGAAATTTGTGAGAGTCAGGGACTCTAATATCTAAAATGTTTAACTGGGGCTGGAGGTAAGGAGTCAGGGTTTAAGCTGGATTTAGTGTACACATCATCCACAATATCTAACACTGGCGGAATAGCAAGAGGTCTGTGTTGAGGTAATAAAAGGAAGTCTCTGAGCCTTTTCTTGGAATCTGAGTAATCCTGGCCTTCCCAATGGAAATGCTCCCTCATGGTATGTAAGGTCCCCCCCCATAGGAGTAGTCCTCAGGTGGAGAGGCTGATGGAATTGATTCCTCAGCATCAGAATCTTCTTAAGGGGGTAAAGAATATCTTAGGTCTGAGGATGAATCTGAAGAAATGGACACCTGGTCGGAAGATTCATAGTCTGCATCTTGTCTGGACCTTTTATCAGGAAGGGGATGGGACCCCCTGATCACGGTGATTAGGTCTTTGGCCATTTTGAGCATTTGTTTCTTAGGCATGGAAGCCTGTCCTGGAGAATGCTGTATCTGTTTCTTTGTTTTTAAGGGGGAATTAGACTTAGCAGAGGGTTTAATAGTTAACTGGGTTGGTCTGAAAACACACTCTGAAGCTGTGGATTGCTCAGCTACTTCGGTTCCCTCTGAAGGGTTAGTTTCGGTAGGCTGAAAACCTAGAGCATCTGAAGGCCCAGCCAGCTCCACGTGGAAGTCGGAGGCGGTCTGTGGTTCTACAGAAGCTGTCGTCAGGGGCTGCGTAGGCGCCTCGCTGAAAACCGGAGACCGGCCTAGAAGAGGCCTTGGATGCCTGTCCTTGTCTTTGCGCTTTTTATGTATTCCGGTCGTCGGAAGTTCCGATGGCATGGTGTAATTGAATTTTCTGCCAAATTAATGTTGGGCAAAATCAAACCGACGTTTAATAGTGCGCTTGTTAAACCTAGCACAAAATTGACAACCAGTGACGTTGTGGTCTGGGCCTAGGCATGGAATACAATAGGAGTGGAAATCCTTATGAGGTGTCTTTGCTTCACACAAGAAATACAGTTAACTTTTACTGACATCGGTCTGAGGCAAGAAAAAGTTTCCCCAACGGGGTACTTAGCTTTGTAGAAGACTTCGGTTCTGGATTCGGAATGAAAATCTCAGGAGTCGGCCGACCGGCACTTGCGAACTGCTTCTGCTTTGGGCACCGCGCGGCAAGAAAGACTGAAGAAAATGGCGTTGGCCGCATCTTATATACTGCTGTCGCACTGACGTCAGGGAGGAGGCGACAGCAACCGACGCCGGACCAAGACTTTGGAACTCAGGCCGACTGGGGAACCGCCTGACGGCAGGATAACCCAAGTGTAATGACTGCAGCAGTGTAACACAAACATCCATAGATATCCTTCTCTTCCATGTTGCAGTATTAATACTGTGGGATTTCCAGGCCCCAGGTGACCAGACATTGGCTCCTATACAAAAGCTTAAGCCTGGCTACCACAGGGGCATGGGACGTCACACATTGGGCCATAAACCATGGAGTATAAATGTGGCAACATGCACAGACCTCAGAACTTGAAGCCCAGAGAAGAGACTATAAGGTTAAGGAGAAGCAAAAGCAAATATCCCTGCAGGCTGTAGAAAGGGGATACACCAGAGGAGAGAGAGGATATCAGGGGGATGGAAGAAGGGAAGGAATACGGCAGCACAGAAGAGGACATCTATGGTTATGGTAAGATTTTACACAACTATTCTATGTCCTTTTCCCATGTTGCAGTATTCATACTGTGGGAGTGTACCACAGCTAGGAAGGAATCCTTGCAGGATTGCCCTGGCAAATCCTGCCCTGGCTCGAGAGACCTGGTCCAGCTTGTAGTGCTTAGTAAAGGTATGGACTGTGGACCAGGTGGGCTGCCTCCATGATGGAAGCTGTGTCTAGTCCTTTCATGAAGGCCTTAGAGGTAGCCATGCCTCTGGTGGAATGCGCTTGCACCCCTTCAGGCAATAGTTTGATGATGATGAGAGTAGCAGAAAAGGATGGATTTTCTGATCCAGGAGGAGATAGTTTGTTTGGAGACTGGCCTTACCCAAGGGCCTGGGAAGGAAGGAAGTGAACAGTTGGTCAGATTTTCTGAAAGACTTTTTTTTGTCCAAGTAGAATCTCAGTTGCCTATGTACATCAAGGGAATGGAGAATCCTCTCCGTTGAGTTAATAAGGGAGGGGAAGAAGGTGGTTAGGTGAATAGACTGGTTTAACTAATTAACCTCAACTACTGTCTCGTGGCACCTTTGTGCTCAACACCGAGCACGCTGTGAGATGGTATGAAATGCATATGGTTACACCCAAGTGTGCCTTCTCCCTGCACTAGTAACTTTGCAGGCATATTTTAGCTCCACTCTTGAAAATGAAGTTGAAAAAGTAACTGAACATTGTCAGTTACCTTGTCAAAGAAAAGTTGTGTACACTTACCATAAATGTAGATGTTAGAGTGTATTCACTGTTGCGGTCATTACATTTTGGGTAATCTGCTGGCAGGTTGACCTCAGTCGGCCTGATTAACAAAGTCTTGGGTCCTGCGTTGGTTGCCGTCTCTTCTTCCATGATGTCAGGTCGTCACGAGTACAAAACATGCAGCCGACGCCATTACATCAGTTTTTCTTGCACCAGATGTCAGGTGCCCCCAAAATGAGGAGCAAAATAGATATAATTAGAAACACAAAAATATACGTCCAAACAAAAGCAAATACACCAAAAAAGCTTTTAAGCATAGTAAAAGAAAGAAGAGGTATAGTAAAAGAAAAACGGGGTTAGAGGGAGGGTAATCAGGACTGCAACAGTGAATACACTCGAACATCTACATTTATGGTAACTGTACACAACTGTACTATGTTCATAGTGTTTCACAGTGTTGCAGTCATTACATTTGGGTAGATTCCCAAAGCTAAGGTTGGGAGGATGGATCTATACAGGATTAGGAACAGCTATAAGCCCCTGCAAAACAGCAGTGGCAAAACAAGCTCTGGAATTAGAGAAAATTGGTAAGTGATAATGCTTGGTGAAAGTATGCACTGAAAGTACAGTTTTGTACCTACCATAAATGTAGATGTTAGAGTGTTCACCCTGCTGCAGTCATCACACTTGGGTTATCCTGCCGTCAGGCGGTCCCCGCAGTCGGCCTGAGTTCCAAAGTCTTGGTCCGGCATTGGTTGCTGTCGCTTCTTCCCTGACGTCAGTGCGCCAGGGGTATACAAGAGGCATCCAACGCCATTTTCTTCAGTTTTTCTTGCCCCAGATGTCAGGTGCCCCCAATAGGTAGGCAATATATATATATATATATATATATATATATATATTGCTATATAAAAATGTACATATAAAAATAAAACAATACCTTCAGGTACAAGCAAATACACCACACAGGTTGTATAGGATAGAATGGTATAGATAAGTCCAGCTAGTTCAGAGGGGATGGAGGGAGGGTAACCTGGACTGCAGCAGGGTGAACACTCGAACATCTACATTTATGGTAGGTACAAAACTGCACTATGTTCATCGTGTTACCCTGCTGCAGTCATCACACTTGGGTTGAATCCCAAAGCCAAGGGTGGGTGGTGGAGTTAAACAGGGTTAGAAGAAGCTAGTAGGCCGTGCAAAACTGCAGTGGCAAAACCAGCTCTAGTCTTAGAATATGGAGGTAAGTGATAGTGTTCGGTGAAGGTGTGCACTGAACTCCAAGTTGCAGCTTCCAGAATATCCTTGGTTGGCACCCCCCCCGAGAAAGGCTGCTGATGTAGCTGTAGCCCTGGTGGAGTGGGACCTAATGTTAGCAGGTACCGGTTTCCCATGATGCATGTAGCAAAAACGTATGCAATGTCCTATCCATTTTGAAATGGTCTGTTTTGAGATGGCTTTTCCTTGTGATCCTGCAGCATAGGCTACAAAGATCTGGTCAGACTTCTGAAAGCCTTAGTTTTATCCAAGTAGTAACGTAATTGCCTGTGAATGTCCAAAGAGTGCAGGAGTCTTTCTCCTTTGTTCTGGGGATTTGGGAAAAAGGTGGGCAAATGAATGGTTTGGTTTAGGGCCACACTAGATACCATCTTTGGCATAAAGGAAGGGTTAGTTCGTAGAGAGACTCTGGTCTTGATGAAAAATGAGGAAAGGCTCCACTGCCATTAGTGCCTGTAGCTCTGAGACTCTTCTAGCTGAAGTTATTGCTAGTAGCAGGGCAGTTTTCCATGAAAGAAATTTTAAATCAGCTGAAAAAGCTGGTTCAAAGGGTGGCAGTGTAAGCTTTTACAGAACAAAGTTGAGATGCCAAGTAGGTGTTGGTGCTCTCCTGGGCGGTCTTATGTTCTTAGCCCCTCTGAGGTACTGTCTTAGGAGTGGATGTGAAAATAAAGGAGGATCCGTGTTGTAAAGAGCTGAAATTGCTGAGGCGTGGATCTTAACAGATGAAAAGGAAAGTCATTTGTGCAACATCTCAGTTAAATATTGTAGAATCTGAGGAATGTTTGGATCAAGGGGATTTTGGCCATTAGCCTGGTTCCAGGCGCAAAATCTTTTCCATTTGTCTGAATAGGTTTTCCTGGTGCTGGGGCTCCTGGCCTCCAGAATGACATCCATAACAGGTTTGGATAGACGTGTTGGCTGGTTGTTTAGGTAATTTGCCATGCAGCCAGGTTTAAAGTCTAGAGCTGGCTGTGTAGAATCTGATCGTCTCGCTGGGTGAGCAGGTGAGGAATTTGTGGTAAAATCCATGGTGGGCCGTGGACCATCTTCCTTAGAATTGGATACCAGTGGTGGCGTGGCCAGTCTGGTGCAATGAGTATCATTTGTGGCCTCTCTAATCTGACTTTCAGCAGTACCTTCGCTAGAAGAGGCAGTGGAGGAAAGGCATACACTGTTGATGTTTTCCAACTGAATGACGGGGAGTCCACTTCCCAAGTTTGTGGATGGAAAGTCCTTGTGCAAAATTTTTGAAGTTGGTAGTTTTGGGGGTTGGCAAACAGATCTATGTCTGGGAGTCCCCATTTTTGAGTTATCATTGCAAATACTTGTGGATCTAGTTTCCACTCGTGGGGATCCATTACGTTTCTGCTTAGGTCATCTACCAATTTTTTTCTTTCCTGGCAGGAATTGTGCTTGTAATTGAACTTGGTAAGACAGTACTGTGTTCCACAAGGTCATTGCTTGCCTGCATAGAGGATAGAAATGTGTGCCCCCTTGCTTGTTTATGTACCACATTACTGTGGTATTGTCCGTCTTTATTATTAGTTGTCCTGGGTGTAAGAGGTCCTTGAAAGCCGTTAGGGCATTCTGTACTGCTAGCATTTCTTTTTGATTGATATGCTGATGCCTTTGATCTGTAGTCCATTTGCCCTGAATGCACTGTCCTGCCATGTGTGCTCCCCAGGCATAGTCCGATGCATCTGCTGTCATAGTTTGCCTGGCTGTGGGTAAGGTGAAAGGCTGACCCTTGTTGAGGTGACATGCCTGTGCCCACCATAGAAACTCCTGTTGAAGGCAGGGAATGAGTGGTATCATTGTTTCCAAGCTGTGGCTGTGCTGAGTCCATACGCTTTTCAAGTACCATTGTAATTTCCTCATATGCAGTTTTGCAAATGGTATTAGTAGTATGCACGATGCCATGAATCCCAAGGCCTGCAGAGTTTTTCTTGCAGGGAGTTGGGTCTTTGTTGCCATTATTTTGGAGTATTGAGTCAGCTGTCATTGCTTGTCTGGCGTGAGATAAGCCATCTGGGCCGTTGTATTCAAGCTGGCACCCAGGAATATTATGTTTTGTGAGGGCACTAGTTTTGATTTCTTTTCGTTTACCGTGTACCCTAGGCAACTTAGAAGGTGTTTGACAAATGCCAGATTCTTTAAAAGAATGTCCTTGCTTTCTGCTTGAATAAGGCAGTTGTCCAGGTATGGGTATATTTGAATTCCTCTTTGTCTGCAGTATGCAATTACTGGTGCCAGGCATTTTTTGAAGACCCTGGGCACAGTAGATAAGCCAAAGGGCAGTGCAGAGAATTGATAATGGGTTGAACCTGCAATGAAGCAGAGGTATCTTCTGCAATTTTGTCTGATAGGGACATGCAGGTATGCCTCCTTGAGGTCCAACGTTACTAGCAAAGCATTCTTGCCCAGCATGGGAAGAAGCTGCTGTATTGTTAGCATCTTGAATTTTGGTACTTGTAGGTAGGTGTTCAGAACTGAAAGATCCAGAATGGGTCTCCATGCTTTGTCCTTTCTTGAGACTAGAAGGAGTCTTGAGTAAAATCATTGTCCTTGCTCCTGTGTAGGTACCTGTTGAATGGCTCTCATGTCCATGAGAGCTGTAATTTGTTTTTGTGCCTCTGCCCATTGATTTGGTGGCAGGTTTGGCATTCCTTTTATCCTTGGCAAGGTATGAAAGTGGAATCTGTATTCTTGTGAGACAATGTTTAGGACCCATTTGTCTTTTGTGATGATGTGCCAGTTGTCTGCAATAAGTGCTAATTTTCCTCCCAAGGGAGCTGCCAAGAGAGATTTGCTTGGTAGTTTGAGGGTTGAGTCATTGTGTTTGTCTTCTGCTAGCTTGGGGCCTGTCTTCTCCTCTTTTCTGGGTAGTAGTACCCCATTGGCGATGTTTGTAAGGGCTTTGTGACTGACCTCTGCCCCTTGGGCGTCTGTATTTGCCCCTCTGTGATCTGTCAGAAGCTGGAAATGACCAGTATTTTGTTGGCCAATTTCTGCTGAAATGAGGGGGTTGTACTTGTAAAAAAATCCTTAACCGTCTGCATAGACTTTGCCTTATCCTCCATTTTCTTAAAAACCTCTTCTGCTTTGAAACCAAATGCATCCTGCTGTAAAGGTGCATCCAATAATTTTGCTTTAACATGATCAGGTAGGGTTTTTGTTCTTTTAACCAAGCATGTCTACGTATGACAGACCCAGTAACAGCTGCTCTACGGGAAGCTTCCAATGAATCAAATCCACATTGTAAAGTATGTTTGCCCACCTGTTCAGCTGCATGCAACAGATCCTGCATTTCCTTGAATTCAGACTGTTCAGAATGTGTGTTAATTTTTTGTTTTAATCGAGACATTAGGAAATGCTGATATTTCAGCATGTGAAACTGACAATTTAATGCTCTCATAGCCAGAGTAGCTGAGGTGTATATCTTCTTTCCCCATCTATCTAGGACTCTGGGAATCCCTTTCAGAGGGCACAGGATTTTTAGCCATAGAAGCTTTAGCCCCTTTGGGACCCTGGGAAATTGCTTCTGGGTCAGCTACAGGGCTTTTATAAAGGAATTTGTGTGAGTCAGGTACTCTGTAGTGTCTGTCTGGTTTGGCTGGAGCAGGAGGTAGAGTCTCTGGATTTAGACTAGACTCCAAGAAAACATAATCCACAATATCTAAAACTGGAGGGATAGCAAGTGGTCTGTGCTTGGGTAGTAAAAGGAACTCTCGGAGCCTTTTCTTAGAATCAGAGTAGTCCTGGCCTTCCCAGTAGAAAAGTTCCCTCATGGTATGTAAAGTTTCCCCAAAGGAGTAGTCTTCAGGGGGAGATGCGGAGGGAATAGAGTCTTCAGCATCAAAGTCTTCATAAGGGGGAAAAGCGTAATCCTGTTCCTCAGAAGAATCTGAGGAAATTGAAACCTGGTCAGAGGAAGCATAATCCTCCTCTTGTCTTGGCCTTTTATCTAGAGGGGGATGGGAACCCCTGATTAGGGTAATCAAATCTTCAGCCTTCTTAAGCATCTGTTTCTTAGGCATGGGGCCTTGAACTGTAGACTGATGTACAGCCTTTTTTGGTTTTAATGGAGTTTTAAGCTTAGCATAAGATTTAATGGTGAGTGTAGTCAGTCTGAAGATACCTTCTGCAACCGAAGGTATTTCTACTGCACCGGGATCTCCTCCTGCTCCGGTGTCGGAAGGGCCTAATGAAGATGGCTGCGATGGCCTAGTACACTCCGCTTGAGAATCCGCAGCTGTCTGGGGTTCCAATTCTGCGGTCGCCAGGGGCTGCGTAGGCGCCTCACTGAAAACCGGAGAACCGGCGACAGGCCCAGCAGAGGCCTCGGAGTCTGGCTTGTTCCTAGACTGCCTGTCCTTATCCTTGAGTTTTTTATGCATGCCGGTCGTCGGCTTCTCCGACGGCATAATATAATTAAATTTCCTACCAAAGTAATGTCGTGCGAAGTCAAAACGACGTTTGATGGTTCGTTTATTAAACGTAGCACAAAACCGACAACCTGTGATAGCACAAAACCGACAACCTGTGACGTCGTGGTCTGGGCCTAGGCAAGGAATACAATAAGAATGGAAGTCCTTATGAGGTATTTGCTTCCCACAAGAAATGCAACTGTTAACTTTATCTGACATCGGACTGAGGCAAGAAAAGGTTCCCCAATGGGGTACTTAGCTTTATTGAAGCCTTTGGACTGAAATTCGATTAGAAAATCTCTGGTGTCGGCCGACCGGCACTTGCGAACTGCTTCTGCTTCGGGCACTGCGCGGCAAGAAAGACTGAAGAAAATGGCGTCGGATGCCTCTTATATATCCCTGGCGCACTGACGTCAGGGAAGAAGCAACAGCAACCAACGCCGGACCAAGAATTTGGAACTTAGGCCGACTGCGGGACCGCCTGATGGCCGGATAATCCAAGTGTGATGACTGCAGCAGGGTAACGATGAACATCTGCAGGTAGCAGCTTCTAGAATATCCCTGGTAGGAACACCTCTGAGAAAGGCTGCTGAAGTAGATGCAGCCCTGGTGGAATGATATCTGATCCCCTGGGGGACAGGTTTTCCATGGTGCTTATAACATAAATGAATGCAATGGCTTATTCATTTAGAAATAGTTTGCTTTGAATTAGACTTCCTCTCTGCCCCTGCAGCAAATGCTACCAGCAGTTGTTCAGATTTTCTTTGAGATTTAGTCGTGTCCAAGTAGAATCTAAGCTGTCTGTATACATCCAATGAATGCAGAATCAGCTCTCCCTTGTTCTGTGGATTGGGAAAGAAAGTTGGCAAATGAATGGACTGATTAAGAGCCACATTGGATACCACCTTGGGCACGAATGATAGATTGGTCCTGAGTGACACCCTGTCCGCATGAAAGATTATGAAAGGCTCCACTGCCATAAGGGCCTGTAATTCAGATATCCTTCTAGCTGAAGTGATTGCTAAAAGGAAGGCTGTTTTCCAGGAAATAAATTTTAAGTCTGCAGTTTCAGCTGGCTCGAAAGGAGGTAGAGTGTGTTTCTCCAATACAAAGTTAAGGTCCCAGGCAGGGGATGGACCTCTCCTTGGTGGTCTCAAGCTTTTGGCCCCTCTGAGATACTGCTTCAGAAGAGGATGAGAGAAGAGGGGGGGGGGTCTGTGTTCTAATGAGCTAAAATGGCTGAGGCATGGATTTTTATGGAAGAAAAAGACAGGCCCTTGTGAAGCATCTCAGTTAAGTATTGCAAAGTCTGAGGTAAATTGGGCACTGCTGGGCTCATCCCTTGAGATTGTTTCTAGGCACAGAATCTTTTCCATTTGTCAGCATAAGATTTTCTAGTACTAGGTCTTCTCGTTTCCAAAATGACATCCATCACAGGTTTGCTGAGGGGGTATTTAAGTGATTAGCCAAGCTGCAAGATTCAATGTTTGGAGCTGAGGGTGCAGAATTTGGTTCTCCTGCTGAGACCGTAAGGAAGGTGTCTGAGGCAGATGCCACGGAGAAATGTGCGACACATTGCACAGGAGAGGGTACCAGTGTTGGCGAGGCCAGTCTGGAGCTATCAAAATCATTTTTGGTTTGTCCTGTTTGACTTTTAGTAGAATTTTGGAGAGCAAAGGCAGAGGGGGAAAGGCATAGACCGATAGGCTTTTCCAGCTGAAGGACAGAGCATCCACTTTCCAGGCTCTTTTGTGATGAGTTCTTGTGCAAAATTTGTCCAATTGGTAGTTCTGGGGTGAGGCAAAAAGATCTATGTCTGGGCTCCCCGATTTGCGTGTCAACATGTTGAAAATCCGTGGTTCCAGTTTCCATTCGTGAGGGTCCGTGAGATTTCTGCTTAGTTTGTCTGCCAGAACATTCTGCTTTCCTGGCAGGAATTGAGCTTGTAGTTGTACTTGGTAGCTCAAGGCCGTGTTCCACAATGCCATGGCTAGTCTGCAGAGGGGGTAGGAATGTGTACCCCCCTGCTTGTTTATGTACCACATAACCGTGGTGTTGTCCGTCTTTATCAGTAACTGTCCTGGCTGAAGGTAGTCCTAGAAGGCTGTCAGTGCATTCTGTACAGCTAGCATTTCTTTTTGATTGATACGAAGATGCATTTGATTTGGGTTCGGTTCCATTTGCCCTGAATGCACTTCCCTGCCAAATGAGCCCCCCATGCATAGTCTGATGCATCTGTAGTTAGGGTTTGGGCGGCAGGGGGTGGTGTGAATGGCAGGCCTCTGCCCACCATAGGAACTCTAGGTGCAGGCAAGGTATGATAGGAATCATTGTTTCCAGGCTGTGACAATGTTGACTCCATGAACTTTTTAAGTACCACTGAAGTTTCCTCATATGCAGTCTTGCATACGAAATTAGAAGAATGCAGGAGGCCATGAACCCCAAGGTTTGCAGTATTTGCCTTGCAGACACAGCAGGGTTTTTGTGGCCATCTGATTGAAGTAAGTCACCAAATTAATTTGCTTTTCTGGCGTAAGGAAAGCCATCTGGGCATTTGTATTCAAGCTTGCACCCAGGAATGTAATCTTTTGAGAGGGTACCAGTTGAGATTTCTTTTCGTTTATGGTGTACCCTAGACAGGTTAGTACTCTTTTTACAAACGCCAGATGTTTTAGAAGAATGGCCTGGTTTTCTGCCTGAATTAGACAACCGTCCAGGTATGGATATATCTGCATATTTCTTTGCCGGCAAAATGCAATTGCTGGAGCCAGGCACTTTGTGAATACCCTGGGCGCAGTAGATAAGCCAGAGGGCAGTGCAGAGAACTGATAATGCATACAGCCTGCTTTGAAGCGTAGGAATCTTCTGCAAGATTTCCTGATTGGGATATGCAGGTAAGCTTCAAGTCGAGATTTGCCAACCAGGCATCCTTGCCTAGCATAGGAAGTAACTGGTTAGTCAGCATCTTGAATTTTGGAATGCCCAAAAAGGTGTTTCTTTTCTGGGTACCAGGAAAAGTCTGGAATAGAAACCTTGTTCCTTTTCCTCTTCTGGTACTAGCTGAATAACCCCCATGTTTAGGGGGGTAAGAATTTGTTTCTGATCCTCTGCCCACTGATTTGGGAGCAGGTCTGGCCACCCATTTGGAGTTGGCAGCGTGTGAATATGAAATCTGTATCCTTGGGACACTGTTTAAAACCCATTTGTCCTGGGTTATATGTTGCCAGTTTCTTGAATGAAGAGCCAGGTTTCCCACCAAAGGGGCGGCTAAGAGGTAAGTGCTTGGTGATTTCAAAGGGAAGTCTTTGAGACTGTTTACCATAGGGTGGTGCCTTGTTGTTTCCAGATTTGGAAGTGGAAGCACCCCATTGCTTATTTCTGAAAGTCTCTTGGGACTGAAACCTGGTGCTTTTGGAATGTCTGGGTTTGGCTGTAGTGGCTCTGGAAGGAGCTGGAAATGACCAGTTCTTAGCAGGCCAATGCCTACTAAATCTAGGAGGTTGCACTTGTAAGAAATCTTTCACAGTTTGCATAGATTTAGCTTTACCTTCCATCTTTTTTAGAACTTCAGCCTTATTGCCAAACAGGCGGTCCTGCTGTAAAGAAACATCCAAAAGTTTTGCTTTAACATGATCAGACAGAGATTGCTCCTTAAGCCAAGCATGCCTTTTAAGCACAGACCAGTAACAGCAATCCTGAAAGAGGCCTCTAAAGAATCAAAACCACATTGCAAAGTATGCTTGCCAACTTGTTCAGCTGAATGCAGTAAATCCTGCAAATCTTTATTCAACACACAGTCAGAAATCAACATAATTTTCTGTTTAAGCAGTCCAATGGTATGCTGTTGGTATTTTAGCATATTAAATTGACAGTTTAAAGCCCTGATTGCTAAGGTTGCAGAAGTATAAACCTTTTTACCCCCATCTATCTAGTGCCCTGGAGTCCCTATCAGAAAGGGTAGGATTTTTAGCAGTAGAAGCCTTAATGCCCTTGGGCCCCTGAGAAATAGTTTCAGGGTCCACAACAGGATTCTTGAAAAGGAATTTGTGGGAGTTAGGAACCCTGTAGTACCTGTGTGGTTTGCTAGGGGCTGGAGGCAAGGAATCAGGGGCCATACTGGATTCCGAAAACACATCAACAATATCTAATACAGGAGGTATAGCCAAAGGCCTATGCTGAGGAAGGAGGAAATCCCTAAGCCTCTTTTTGGATTCAGAGAAATCCTGACTTTCCCACAGAAAATGCTCCCTTAAGGTATAAAACGTTTCCCCAAAAGAGAAATCCTCAGGTGGAGAAGCAGAGGGAATGGAATCCTCTGCATCAGAGTCCTCATAAGTAAGAATGGACAATTCCAGATCATCAGAGCAGTCAGAAGAAACAGAGTTCTGTTCAGAAGATTCATAGTCAAATTCAATCCTAGGCCTCTTGGAGGGGGGAGGGGTTTAACTACCCTTGATTAGAGTAATTAAATCTTCAGCCATTTTGATCATTTGTTTTTTAGGCATAGGGGCCTAAACATGTGGCCTGGGCATCGGATTTTTAGACATAGATCGAGATATGGGGGTCAGTTTTTTAGACAAAGATAGAGATTTAGGCCTTAACAGTGAAGTTGGAGTCTGTTTAATATGCAAGTCTGTAGGCCTGAATACACCCTCAGAAGCTGGTGCCTGCTCAGCGGCTCCGGACCCATCCAAGGTAGAGACATCCGTGGGTTCCATATGTGAAATATCTCGCGGCATATCGGACTCCGAATGGGTCTCAGTAGAGGCCTGCGAATCAGAAGTAGCGGGCATCAGGGGCTGCGAAAGCGCCTCACTGAGTATCGGCGAACTGGCGACTGGCTTAGGAGAAGCGTCATTGGCAGTTTTGGACCTCAACGGCCTGTCTCTGTCTTTTTCTTTGCCGTTTTTCGGTATTCCGGTAGTCGGATGGCTAACCAATGTCATTTCTGGATAATTAAACCAAGAACTGAAATATTTTGAAGCAAAAATGTACCGACGATGGATAGCGCGCTGATTAAATAAAGCACAAAACCGATAGCAAGGTACGTTGTGGTCAGGGCCTAGGCAAGTAATACAGTACAAATGAAAGTCCTTATGAGGTATTTGCTTCCCAAAGTAATACAGTTATCAACTTTTACTGACATCGGTAAGGAGCAAGAAAAAGTTTCCCCAACAGGGTACTTAGCTTTTAGTTTAAGACTTTGGTTCTGAAACTCGAAAATGAAAATTTCAGGAGTCGGCCGACCAGCACTTGCAAACTGCTTCTGCTTCGGGCACCATGCGGCAAGAAAGACTGATGTAATGGCGTTAGCTGCATGTTTTATATCCCTGACGACCTGATGTCATGGAAGGAGACACAGCAACCGACGCAGGACCCAAGACTTTGTTAATCAGGCCGACTAGGGCAACCTGCCAGCAGATTACCCAAATGTAATGACTGCAACAGTGAAACATGAACATCTTAAGTTTCAGCGTAGAGTTTCATACTGTTCATATAGGACTTTGCTGAGAAAATCACCTGGCAATGCACCCTGTATTTTCCTCCCAAAAGAAATGCACATGGCAACTCGAGTGAGGTAAGTATATAAAGTACAGTTGTGTACCTACCATAAATGTAGATGTTCAAGTGTATTCATTGTTGCAGTCATTACACTTTGGTTATCGTGCTGGCAGGCTACCCGCAGTCTGCCTGAATTCTAAAGGCCTGGTCCGGCGTCGGTTGCTGTCGCCTCTTCCCTGACGTCAGTGCGCCAGGGGTATAAAAGATGCAGCCGACGCCATTTTCTTCAGTTTTTCTTGCCCCAGATGTCAGGTGCCCCCAAAAGGGGTAGGCTAAAAATTCTGCTCATAAAGAAGCATGCACTAACATAAACATTACCTTTATCTACAAGCAAATACACCACATATGCTGTACAGAAGAGAGGTACAGATAAGTCCCAGCAAGGAAAGGGGGATGGAGGGAGGGTAACCTGGACTGCAGCAGTGAATACACTCGAACATATACATTTATGGTAGGTACACAACTGTACTATGTTCATCGTGTTTCACTGTTGCAGTCATTACACTTGGGTTGAATCCCAAAGCTGAGGTTGGGTGGCTGGCCTAGATAGAATTAGGAGTGGCTATGAGGCCCTGCAGAACTGCAGTGGCGAAGCCTGCTCTGGATTTAGAGTAAAGAGGTAAGTGGTCGTGCTTTGTAAAAGTGTGCACTGAAGTCCAAGTTGCAGCCTCCGACATGTCCTTGGTTGGTACTCCTCTGAGGAAGGCTGCTGCTCTGGCTGAGTGTGGCCTAATGCCCTTAGGCACTAATTTGCCATGTTGTGAACAGCAGAAATGAAAGCAATAGCCTATCCATTTTGAAATAGTCTGCTTTGAAATAGCTTTTCCTTGTGAACTTGCAACATATGCCACTAAGAGTTGCTCAGTCTTTCTGAAGGCTTTAGTTTTGTCCAAGTAGAAGCGTAGCTGTCTGTGTATGTCCAAAGAATGCAAAAGTCTCTCCCCTTATTCTGTGGGTTTGGATAAAAGGTAGGCAAATGAATGGTTTGGTTAAGAGCCACACTGGACACTACCTTAGGCATAAATGTTGGGTTTGTCCTTAGAGAAACCCTGTCCGGATGGAAAATAATAAAAGGTTCCACAACCATTAGTGCCTGTAACTCTGAGACTCTTTTTGCTGAGGTTATTGTTAGAAGCAGAGCTGTTTTCCATAAGTATTTCATCTCAGTTGTATTGGCTGGCTCAAAAGGAGGCAGTGTGAGCTTTTCCAAGACAAAACTGAGGTCCCATGCAGGTGTTGGAGCTCTCCTTGGAAGTCTTATGTTTTTGGCCCCTCTGAGGTACTGCCTTAGCAGTGGATGTAAAAAATAGGTGGATCCATATTGTAATGAGCTGAAATGGCAGAGGCATGGATCTTAATTGATGAGAAGGATAGGCCTTTGTCCAGCATCTCAGCTAGGTATTGTAAAATCTGAGAAATATTTGGTACAAGCACGTCCATTCCTTGTGCCTGGTTCCAAGCACAGAATCTCTTCCATTTTTCTGTTTAAGATTTTCTGGTGCTGGGCCTCCTGGCCTCCAAAATAACATCCATAACTGCTTTAGAGAGAGGTGTGTTCTGAATGGTTAAATTATCAGCCATGCAGCCAGATTTAGGGTTCTGAGTTGGCTGTGCAGGACTGCTTTGTTGGGTCAGCAAAGGAGGAATTTGAGGTAATGTCCAGGCTGGGCCTTGAGACAAGCTCTTTAGGATTGGGTACCAGTGCTGGCGTGGCCAGTCTGAGGCAATCAATATCATTTTTGGCTTTTCTTGTCTGACCTTTAGGAGTACCTTGGGGAGGAGAGGCAGTGGAGGAAAGGCATATACTGTAAGGGTTTTCCAGCTGAATGATAGGGCATCCCCTTTCCATGTTTGTTTGTGATAAGTCCTTGTGCAGAATCTCTGTAGTTGGCAGTTGTGCGGGGAGGAAAAGAGATGTATGGGCATCCCCATTTCCTTGTTATCATGCTGAAGATTTGTGGATCTAGTTTCCACTCCTGAGGATCCTTGAGATTTCTGCTTAGTTCGTCTGCCAGAGTACTTGAATTGTGCTTGCAGGTGTACTTGATAAATCAATGCTGTGTTCCACAAAGTCATGGCTTGTCTGCAGAGGGGGTAGGAATGTGTGCCTCCCTGCTTGTTTATGTACCACATGACTGTAGTATTGTCCGCCTTTACCAGCAGCTGTCCTGGATGAAGTAGATCCTTGAAGGCTGTCAAGGCCATTCTGAACAGCTAGCATCTCTTTGATTGATATGAAGATGCATTTGGCTTGCAGGCCATGCTCCCTGAATACATTTTCCTGCCATGTGGGCCCCCCAGGCATAATCTGATGCATCTGTTGTTAGTGTTTGCCTGGCTGTGGGTAGAGTGAATGGATGTCCCTTGTTGTGGTGGCAGGCCTGTGCCCACCATCGAAACTCCTGTTGCAGGCAGGGAATGAGGGTAATTAATGTTTCCAGGCTGTGGCAATGTTGAGTCCAAACACTTTTTACATATCATTGTAGTTTCCTCATATGCAGTCTTGCATAAAGAATTAGTAGAATGCGGGAAGCCATGAAGCCCAAAGCCTGCAGAATTTTTCTTGCAGATAACTGGGTCTTTGCTGCCAACATTTCGAAGAAAGAAGTCAGTTGCCTTTGTTTGTCTGGCATGAGATAAGCCATCTGGGCAGTTGTATTTAAGCTTGCACCCAGGAATATTATCTCTTGAGAGGGTACTAGTTTTGATTTATTTTCATTCACCGTGTACCCTAGGCAAATTAGTAATCTTTTTACAAATGCCAGATGCTTCAGTAGAATGTCTGTTCTCTGCTTGAATAAGGCAGTCGTCCAAGTAAGGGTATATTTGAATTCCTCTGTCTGCAGAAAGCAATTATTGGTGCCAGGCATTTTGTGAAGACCCTGGGCGCAGTAGATAAGCCAAAGGGCAGTGCAGAGAATTGGTAGTGCATTGATCCAGCTATGAATCTGAGGTATCGTCTACAATTTTGTCTGATTGGGACATGCAGGTATGCCTCTTTTAGGTCCAAAGTTACAAGCCAAGCCTTCTTGCCCAGCATGGGCAGAAGCTGCTGCAGTCTCAACATTTTGAATTTTGGAACGTCCAGAAAAGTGTGTAGACTAGATAGGTCCAGTATTGGTCTCCAAGTTTTGTCCTTTCTGGGTACCAGGAATAGTCTTGAGTAAAATCCTTGTCCCAGCTCTTGCTGTGGTACTCGCTGAATGGCCCTAATGGCCATGAGGAATGCAACTTGTTTTTGTGCCTCTGTCCATTGATTTTGTGGCAGGTCTGATGTACCTTTTGCCTTTGGCAGGGTGTAAAAGTGGAACCTGTAGCCCTGGGACACTATATTCAAGACCCATTTGTCCTGGGTGATTATATGCCAGTTTTGTGAAAAAAGTGCTGACAGGGAGCTGAGAAAAGGTAAGTGCTTGGTATTGGCAGAGGAAAGTAACTGGGACTGTTTTCTATATGGCTGTGATTTGTCTTCTCTGCTTTTGGAGGCAGCAGCACCCCATTGTTTAGGCCTGTATGAGCCTTGGGGCTGGGATCTGCCTCTATGGTGCCTGTATTTGCCTCTTTGTGGCCTGTCTAACACCAGAAAGGACCAATTCTTTGAAGGCCAGTTCCTGCTGAATGTGAGTGGTTGTACCTGTCAGAAATCCTGAACTGTCTGCATAGATTTCGCTTTATCCTCCATTTTCTTCAACACCTCTTCTGCCTTAACATCAAACAAAGTATCATGCTGTAAAGGAGCATCCAATAATTTTGATTTAGCATGATCAGGCAGATTTTGTTCCTTTAACCAAGCATGCCTTCTAATGACAGTATCCGTAATAGAGGCCCTGCAAGAGGCCTCCAGTGAATCAAAACCACATTGCAAAGTATGTTTTCCCAATTGTTCAGCTGCATGCAATAAATCCTGCATTTCCTTGTTATCTGCACATTCAAAATTTAATAACATTTTCTGTTTTAGCAGTGACACTAAATATTGCTGGACAAACTTCAACCCCAATCCCTGCTGCTACTATTGATAAACCCCCTGAAGATGTTTCTGATAGTTTTAACCAATTCTTCACTGAGACAATTCAAACCCTAGTTAGACAACTACCTCCTAGCTCCCATGGTCCTGAAAGTAGCACCCCTAGAAACCTACTCGCATTCAGCTTCCAATCAGTCGTCACTTCACTTATCCGTACCTTGATCAAAAAATTAAAACCCACTACACTTTCTGCTGATCAACTCCCTGCCGAGTACCTACAAAAATCAGCTGATGCTACTGCTTACCCCGTCTCAATACTAATCAATCGAACCATAGTAGAAGCTAAAATTCCCACCATCTAGAAAATATCCTATGTAATCCCACTTCACAAAGGAGGCAGCTCTACTGAATTCTCCAATTATAGGCCAATAGCTATACTCTCTCCACTTGCAAAGATTATGGAAAAATGTATTCATAGACAACTCATGCACCACCTAATCCAGAATCGCCTTACGGCAGACACTCAGCATGGATTCCGTCCTCATCACAGCACTACTTCAGCCCTCCTAGCCTTTACCAACACCATAAACCATAATCGCAACAATAATTATATATCCTCAGCCCTCTTTTTGGATCTTTCCAAAGCATTTGATATGGTTGATCACCAACTTTTAATCCACACCCTGCAAACATTCTGTCTAGATACTGGAGCCCTCCAATGGTTTCAATCCTACCTGAATGGTCGACAGCAGGCTGTCCTCTGGCAGAACAAACTCTCTAACCTTCTACCTAACACCCTTGGAGTACCACAAGGCTCTATACTAGGGCCCTTGCTGTTCATCTTCATTAATGACCTTTATACTGTCATCCCAAAAGTCAGCTGGTACCCAATATGCTGATGACTCTACTCTGATTTGCTGAGCCACATCTCCAGGAGAGTTATGGTCAGCTACCCAGACAACCTTTAATACAGTATAAAACTGGTTTTTTGAACATCATCTGATCCTAAATCCCAAAAAAACTAAAATGCTGTTATTTTCACCAACATGTAGGTCTACCGCTTTCACCTTTACCATAAAATCAAACAATGGCACAATAATCTCCCCTGACCCATCAACAAAACTATTAGGTGTCATCATAGACGATCTAAAATTTGACCTACATGTTAACCAAACTATCAAAACCATCAATAAAAAACTAGGGTCACTTTACAGAATAAAAGCCTTCCTAACCCCTCCAGCTAAAATTGCCATAGCTCGGCTCTCAACTTCTTTCAACCCTTCTGTATGCATCCCCTCTACTCTAGAATTTAAACAAGACTGTCCTTAACAAACTCTCAATTTGCTACAACCACATTGCCAGGTTTGCCACTGGGCTGCCTTTTAGGACACATCATTGCATCAATCTAAATCAGCTTCAGTGGCTTGAACTACCCAGCCTAATCCAGTATAACCAACTGATTATGGCCTATAAAATCCTCTATAATCCGGACAATACTTCTGCACTTAAAATATTATCACCTCATATAACAATCCTAGACCGCTTCAATCCTCTAACAAACTACTAATTCAGACTAGCAAAATTAATAACACAGCCAGTGATTCTCTCTTTGCAAACTCTAAGTAGATCCTGGAACTCTCTTCCAGCTGATATTACCTTACTTTCCACCTTAGGTCAATTTAAAACTAGACTCAAACATTTGTCACTTAACTGGCTATGTCAATGCATCAAGCCTGGCTAACTCTCTCTAGAATGTGTAAAAATCCATTAACCAGTTTACTGTGTAATTTAATTTAATCCTGACTTGTGCTCAGGATTAACTGTAACCTGTGGAACTTGTTTAACTTGCTTACTTATGTATTCTCTGTAAATAGTCTGTTTGTAATATGTAATGCTGTATCTGCTTACCCTTGGAGCTTTTCTCCCCGGGCCTCCGCTGAAAATTGACATGCATCCAGTCAACAAATGTAAAATAGAATAAAAATAAAAAATAAATATTTAAGCATATGAAACGGACAATTTAAAGCCCTTACAGCCAAGGTAGCAGAAGTGTAAACGTCTTCCCCCATTTGTCCAGTGCCTTAGAATCCCTATCAGAGGGGACAGGGTTTTTTGCAGTGGAATCCTTGATCCCTTTGGGACCCTGAGATATAGTTTCTGTGTCACCAGTATGGTTTTTATATAGAAATTTGTGGGAATCTGGAACCCTGTAGTATCTCTGTCTGGCTTAACCGGTGCAGGGGGTAAAGAGTCAGGAGACAGGCTGGACTCTGAAAATATATCATCTACTATGTCTAGAACAGGTGGAATAGCAACAGGTCTGTGCTGAGGAAGTTAAAAAGTCTCGGAGCCTTTTCTTAGATTCTGAGTATTCTTGGCTCTCCCAGTATAAGTGTTCCTTTCATGGTGTGAAGGGTTTTCACAAAAGAGTAACCCCTCAGAAGGAGAGGCTGAAGGAATAGTCTCTTCAGCATCAGAATCCTCATAGGTTCATACTAGGCTATCTGCCCTAGGGCATTTATAAGCCTAGCCAGAATGTGTTTGGCTTTCGCCACCCATTTTAAATTTATTTTGCTATGCCCTTTTTCGAGGTTAGTATACTTTGCCTCTGTCTAACAGTGACAAAGAAGTGATACCCGGGGTAAACCTACAATCTCCCATCCACTCATCAAGATTCCTCTTGAAGAGAGTCAATGAGGGATGCTGCCTAACCTGGACTGGGATTTTATTCCAGAGTGAAGGGAGCCTCTGGGTTATGAATCTGTCCCTCCAGCACGTCCTATTTATTTCAGTGCTGAGGTTCAAATCTCTCGAGCGCGTAGCTCGATGGGATTTGGATTTTCTGAGGTGCAGCATGTCCATTAATTCCAGGTTGGAAATGGCTTTATACGTCAGGCACAGATCGCCTCTGAACAGGCGGTATGCCACTGAGTAGAGCTGGAGTTTCTTTAACCGGGCAGCATATGGCATCTGTTTGAGCCCTTTGATCCTCTTGGTGAGGTACTTTTGGGGTCTTTCCAGTTGCTGCAGGTGTCTGGTAAGGTACATCCCAAAAGGGGCATTGTACTCAATTATGGGCCTGATGAGGGATGAGTAAAGAGGCACGATGACCTCCCCTGATCTAGATGTGAATCCCTTCATGATTAGGTGGGCTATATAAAATGTTTTTCTAACCACTTTGGCCACGTGGTTGTCAAATGAGAGATTGCTATCAACTTGGGTCCCCAGGTCCCTAATGACTTCTTCTGTACTTAATGGATTACCACCTATGTGGTAATTTGTGGGTACTTTGTTTTTGCCAAAGGGAATGACTATACACTTTTTGGCATATAGCTTGAGGCCATGGCTCTGGCACCAGTTGTCTGTTTCTATGAGGCCCTTTTGGAGGATGCTTGTGTCGGCTGGAGAGTCGATTATGGCGCCCAGTTTGCAGTCATCTGCGAACTAGGTCAGACACAGTCCTTCCGTGTTGGCCTGTACCTCCGAGAAATATATACCGAACAAGAGAGGTCCCAGGACTGAGCCTTGTGGGACACCACTTGTAACTGGTTTGGAGTCAGACATGGCTCCAACAATTCTAACCATGTGGGTTCTTGTCCTTGAGCCAGTTTGCAATCCATCTAGTGACATAGGGGTTTATATTTAAGCTGGTGAGCTTATCTATAATGCCCGAGTGGGGTATTGTATCGAAGGCTTTTGCGAGGTCCAGGTAGGCTGTGTGGACCACCTTCCCCCTTCGTCAATGGCCTTGGTGACTGTTTCAAAGAAATCAACCAGGTTTAAGAGGCAGGATCTGTCCTTAACCAAGCCGAACTGGGTAGGATCCAGTGCCTGTAGGTCCCCAATATCTTTATGAGGTCCATGATGATCCTTTCTATAGCTTTGCAGACCAAGCTAGTCAGGCTTATGGGGCGATAGTTTCCAGGATCCGTTGAGGCACCACCTTTATGGAGAGGGACCACTGTTGCTGTACGCCACTCTTTGGGCACATATCCTGTAGTAAGGCTGAGATTGAACAGTAGTTTTATGTTTGGGTTTAGCTCTTCTTGGAGTTCATGTAGGACGCAGCCCGGGACACCGTCTGGTCCCATTGATGCTGTGTTTTTTGCTTTGGAGAGGGCGGCTCTTACCTGAGCATCTGAGATGTCAGGGGCAGCACTCTGCTGGGATAGATATTTGCCCTTTTGGTGGGGAGGGGGGAGAAGTTTGCGCTGAACCTGTCAGCTAGGATGTTGACAATGTCTGTGGGTTTGGTGTATTTTTTGTCATTTTGGACTAATTCTGAGCATATCTGGGAATTACCACCCAGGTTCCTAACATAACTAAAGAAAGCCTTGTGATTATCCTTAGTGTCCTGTGCAATTTTTCTCTCGAAGCTGGCCTTAGACAATTTTATGAGTGCCCGTAGTTTTTTGCTAATACTGATCAGAGATGCCTTCCCTTTTTGGGATTTTGCTCTATCATTTAGTAGCCTCCTCCTTCTACTGTATAGTTTGTTTATGGCTGGGGTCCACCAGACAGGACGTCTGCTTTTGGAGGATTGGGTCTTGGTTTTATCTGGGATCGCATGATCCATGCATTCCTGAAGGTGTTCATAGAATGCGTTTATAAAGGATTCTGCGGTCTGGGCCGTATTTTCCACAGGCCCGGGGGCTTTGAAGGATTCCACCTCGGTTTTGAGGAGTGTGAAATTTGCTTTAGAGAAGTTTTTCACTGTGGTCTTCTGGGCAGGGGGTGGGGTCGGGATGTGAATATCCAGTGAGATTAGTTTATGGTCTGATCTTACCAGTGAGGGATACACTTCTGGTCTGGAGCATAGATTCCCCATGTTGGTGATGATCAGGTCCAGTATGTTTTCCCCTCTTGTGGGAGTGGTAACAAGTTGTTCCATAGCATTTGAGTTTATAAATTCTAGGAACATTTGGGCTAGGGTGTTGGAGCTAGAGTAATGCTCCCAGTCTATGTTTGGGTAGTTGAAGTCGCCCAATATAATGGTGTTTGGAGAGACCTTCATATTTTCCAGTGTTCTCAGGAAGGCCGAGTGGGGTTCCTGGGTTTGGGAGGGTGGTCTGTAGCAGGCTATAAACTGGAAGGCAGTTTTACCCACTGTTAGTTGCACATGGATAGTCTCTGATGCTCCGTGCTTTGCCACCAACCTGGAGGTGTGGGTATCTTTGATGAATATCGATACTCCCCCTCCTTTTGTGGTTCGGTCCAAGTTTTGGGGCCGAAAAGCATGGTATGAGGTATAACCTGGTAGTGCTGGGGTGCTCTCGGGAGCCCTGAACCAGATTTCTGTTACTGCACAGATATCGATGTTCTCCATGCTAAGGAGAGTTTAGAGTGCGTGCATCTTGAGGTTTAGACTTCTGGCATTGAGTAGCATTACTCTTAGTTTCTTATCCCTTGTGACACCTATGGAGGTGGGTTTGTCTTTTGAGCCTTGCCTAAAAAAGGCACTATGGGGGTAGCAAGAGCCTTTGCCAATATCCGAAAGCCCAGGGGTGACAGGTGCAAGCCGTCCCTAGCGAAGCATCGTGGCTTGTCGAGCACATCATCCCAAGCTGACAGGCATTGGATCCCCTTTGAATTACACCAGTACTTAAGCCAATTGTTGAAATTGATCATCTTGTCTTCATATTGTGGCATCATTCTTGGTGAGGGTAAGATGCTACTCAAGGTCAGGGTCATACCGGCCTGGGCTACATGCTCAGAGAGCTCCTCTATGTCTCTTTTCATGTAGTCCAGGGAGGTACGTCCCAGGTCATTCACACCAGCATGGACAATGACAGAGTCATATTTGTACTTGCCTTGGAGTGACCAGAGTGCTTGTGTTATGTGGCGGATCCTAGCGCCAGACAGGCTGCTCTCCGTGACCCTCTCCTTGTTCAGCCTGGTGAGCGGGACGTCAGTGTGCCTGACGATAGAGTCACCTATTACAAGTGTATCAGGTGGTGTGTTTAGTCTTAAGGGCTGTGACTGTTCGGCACACTGGCTTTGTGAGATATGTGTTGCACTTGTTTTGTTTTGGGGTAGCGGTTGCTTGGGTGTCTGCTTTGGAGGTCTCTGCTGCTTAGGCAGATCTTTATTTAGAGCCTCCGAGTATGTTTTTGTGTGATTATGTGTTTGGTTTGCTGTTGTGGTAGGTCTATGTGAGACTGGAATTGTAGTGAGTGTGGTTTCCTTCTCCTCCTGACTGGTTATGCCAGTACTGAGTTGAGAGAGCTTAGCCTCCAGTTTGGCTATATGGCTGCATCTCTCATGTGTTGGAATTTGTTGGGAGGAGGAGAGGGTTGTCTGTGTACATGAGGCAGTTGTAACATTGCCTCAAGATTCCCAAATTCACCAGCTGGACCGGAGAGGAGATTGACAACTGACCTTTGGACATGCTAGAATAATATTGGGAATTCCTTTACAATTGAAAACAAGGGAGGAATGGAGTATCCCTGTTCTGAAGAGGAATCAGAGAAAATGGAAACCTGATCTGAAGATTCATATTCTGTCTCTTGCCTAGGCCTCTTATCTGGAGGGGGATGGGAACCCTTGATCAAAGTAATTAGGTCTTCAGCCATTTTAAGCATCTGTTTTTTAGGCATGGAAGTCTGTGTAGGAGAATGATGTACTTGTTCCTTTGTCTTTAGAGCTGCTTTAGCCTTTGCCACTGAAGCTGGGGTTGGCTTAACATATAACTGTGTAGGTCTGAAAACACCCTCAGAAGCCGATGCCTGCTCAGCAGCTCCGGACCCATCTGAGGGAATAGTTTCCGAATGCCCAATACCTTGAGCATCCAGAGGCCTAGTCTGCTCCATGTGGGAATCGGAAGCAGCCTGTGGCTCTGAGGTAGCGGGCATCAGGGGCTGCGAAAGCTCCTCACTGAGAACCGGCGAACCAGCGACTGGCCTAGCGGAGGCCTTGTCGTCGGTTTTGGACCTCGGATGCCTGTCCTTTTCCTTGCACTTTTTGTAAACTCCGGCCGTCGGCTGTTCTGACGGCATTTTATAATTAAATCTTCGGCCAAAGTAATGAAAGGCAAAATCGAACAGACGCTTAATAGTGCGTTGGTTAAATCTAGCGCAAAACTGACAGCTAGCAACGTCGTGGTCAAGGCCTAGGCAAGGAATACAGTAAGAATGAAAATCCTTACGAGGTATTTGCTTTCCACAAGAAATACAATTGTTAACTTTTTCTGACATCGGTCTGGAGCAAGAAAAAAGTTTCCCCAACGTGGTACTTAGCTTTAATGAATACTTCAGATCTGAAACTCAGATTTGAAAATCTCAGGAGTCGGCCGACTGGCACTTGCGAACTGCTTTTGCTTCAGGCACCACGCGGCAAGAAAGACTGAAGAAAATGGTGTCAGCTGCATCTTTTATACCCCTGGTGCACTGACATCAGGGAAGAGGTGACAGCAACCGACGCCGGACCAGGACTTTGGAATTCAGTCCGAATGCGGGTAGCCTGCCAGCAGGATAACCCAAGTGCAATGACTACTACAGTGAAACACGATGAACATCCCGATTTGTGTATTTTCCCATCAATCGCTTAGAACCAGCCTTTAATACAGATGAAGTGATAGACAGTGGCTGCGTTTTGAGTATCAGCATAGCTATTGGGTTTTAACATTTTTGTCATGCTTGGAATGTCAGTTGTTTTTAAGAGGATGTCTGTTTAGTTGTCACGTGGTTCGAATTAATATGACTTTGAATTAGTGGTTTAAGGGAATTGTAGTGTGAGGAAAATGGTGCTGTGATCGATCACAGTCCATGTTGAAACAAATTACTTGTAAAAGGTTGCTCGCGTAGGGTACAACATGTTTTGTTTGCGCCCACCTTCCGCAGTCTAGACAGTGCAAAGTCAGCACTGTGCATCATGCATTATACTGGGGTATTGCCACAATACGCATGTGCTTGCAGTGTGTTCTTAATGCCTTGAGTAGTGTGGCTTATTTGTGTGTATATAAACAGGTGGCGTTATATCAGTATCGGAATTATTTCATAGACCGTTTTTTGTTCGGTGTTTTCTTATAATTTTCAGTATTCCTAACTTTCATAAACTGCTTGCGTGTGTAATCAGTAGTAGTCCTGATACAGAAAGCATGACTGTCCTTAGGTACACTTGTATGTGGTTAATTTTAATCACTGAAGCCTATAACGCCATTTGTATCTCAAGAGCCCAGATGCTGTCGGCAACTCTATTAACATGTTAGCCCTGTCAAAAAAGTGTGCGCTGCCGTTGCTTACTTTCAAGCAATGCCTTTTATGCTGCACAAGCAGTTACAAATGAACACAAGTTGTCAGATAGTACCCCAATCGTGCATCTGTAAAGGTACATTGTCATTGCTGCCACTGGAAATTTTAAACAAAAATAAAATTATTTGTTTGATTTTACATTTGTTTACCGGGATAGTCTGACTGCACACATGTCCTTAAAATCTGCCTTCTATAAAAAAGAAGCTCAAAACATGACAGCTGCTCAGTGGACCACGTACTTTTCAGTGTAGAGCACGCACACAGAAAGCACAATGACCGTAAAGTAACCATGAACTGTGTGCGCAACTTAAAAAAAAAAACATACAAATCAGTTACGAGTCTCACTGCTGGGTTCAGTAAAACCAGAGTGAGACAGCAATTATAGACAGAGATGGAGATGGAGTGACGCCAGACATCATCGCTGCAATGGCCAATTGTGTAATCAGATGTGTATCCTATAACAAGTCAGGAAATAAAAAAACAAACGAATGGCAAATCACCAAGCTGGGATGGTATTCCAATTTAAATGCAGAGGGGCAAGTTAGCAGTTACTAGTATTTTATGACATTTTTGCGACAAGAAAGTACCCAGATCACACACACAAGTGCTAATATTAGTAATTCCTAAGGAGGGAAAAGATCCATCATTCAAGGGGTCATACAGACAGACCGCTGTATTGCCTCCAAGATCTTTGCATCATTTATAGCAAGCAGAATAGTGTGCAGTCTGTCTGGAATAATAAAGGCAGATCAATGCAGCTTCATTACAAATATGCAAACATTCAACAACTTTCTGTCAGTGAATATGATCCATTCAGAAAAACAGGACAAGGTACCACCGTTAATGTTTTGGAAAAGATGCAGAAAATGCATTTGACAGGGTATTTTGGAACTGCCTCTTGGAAATATTAACAAGGATGGGTTTTCATTTAGAAATTATACAATTGTTACACATTTTATACTCTGGATTCTGGACAAGAGTATAGGTAAATGGATGGGTAACAGTGCAATTTCACATAGAGTGCAGAACAAAACATGGGTGTCCATCCCCTCACTGTTTGCCTTACATCTGGAAACAAAGTAGGCTTATTTGTTGACATCATCATTTGTTTGAAAAACCCAGACAAAGGCATAAAGTGCCGGTTTGAGATCCTGAGAGGTTTTAGAACAATAGCAGCCATTAAAACAAATGAGGAAAAAACAAAAGCATTAAGTATGAACTATAGTCCTTCCTTTCACTTAGTCCAAGAGTTCCCTTATTTATGAGGACACTATTAAATACAATCGCCAGGAATACAGTTAACTAAAAATGTTGACTCTCCCAAGGAAACATTGGAGGAACTTGCACATAAAGTCAAAGGGATGATTAAAAGACAACAATGAATGCAGACAGACCTAGACCAAAGAATTTGAGCCACAAGAATGTTTTTATTGTTAATTCTTTACTGTAGGTTGGCAATGAGTTAATAAGCTTCTCTCTTTCTACACTGCTGTTGATATAGTTAATTACTTATTTGCCTTACCTTGTGTTTATATTGTAAAACTGCAGTTTGCCTCTCATTGTCTGTTCTACTGATTTACTTGATCTGAATTCATTAGCTAGCTGTTGGATAAAGTAGTACATTTTTACTCTTGTTTTTATATCAAGAGATCAGTGTTTTTTTCCCCATGTAGTGCACTGGGGTAGCCTGGTATGTTCAGGTTGGGAACACATTTGAGATTTCTGCATGTAGTTTTATTAGCTGGAGGGCTTATTAAATCAGCTTTTGTTGTTTTTAGTGCTTTTATAAATTCTGTACAATTGAGTGGTTTATTTATACAAGCAAAGTATTTTTATTGAACAATCACACTTTTATAAGCTATTTAAAGTACACTGCTGTATCCATATCTTTAGGTTTGTTTTTGGTGGCATTTCATATCTTTTAAGTTTTTAAACCAAATGCTACAAATGGGAATAAAAACTGAAAATAAACAAAAAAAACGCAACACTGGATGACACAAATGGATACTTTATTCAACGTTTAAGTGGTTCTGTTCCAATCATATAAGGAACTCAGAAGAAAATACTTAAACGCTGAATACAGTACCCATTTGTGCCCTCTGGTGTGGCATTTTTTTATTCATAGGATCATATGAAGTTACTAGGCTACTGGCCCTGAGGCCCTCACAAACTTAGCCAAGAATTTAGCTCATGTTCCAACAAGTCAGCACCCTATGCCACTGTCCTTTAATCTTTTACCGGTAAGTAGACTGGTCAGAGGACCCTTTTCTGTCTAGATCTTGGCCAAAGTAGACAAAACATAACACACGAAACTGAAAAAACATATGAAATGTAATCCATGCTTCTGTGCTATCCGGATAAGGCTCGGAGGAATGACTATACCAGCGAGGTCTACCATACTTATCTGTGTGTGAAATGCAAGTTTTGTGGCCTTGCACACAGCTTGAATAATCTTGTACATCCTAATTTGTGTACTAGGTTTACGGCGAGTTGTGACACCAATCATCTTGTTTTGCATTCTGCAAAATATGCACCTAGTTTTACATACATTGGTGTATATGTTATCTATGCTGGTGCACTTGCATACTGCAACATTTTATTTTAGGGGTCCCCTTGGGTGAATGCTTCATTTTGGCGCATATTACCAGGAACTGTTACTGAAGGGTCGTTTGGGGAAATATTTCATTCTGGTGCTCGTGCATACTTCAGCATTTCATTGTATGGGTCACTTTGGTGAATGCTTCATTTTGGTGCATGTATAAACCAGAAACTGCTACAGAAGGGTCATTCTTGAGAAATTCATGTTGGTGTTCATGCGCACTGCAGCATTTTACTGTAGGGGTCCCTTGGGTGATTGCTTCACTTTGGTGCATGTTTTTACCAGGAACGGTTACTGAAGGGTCTTTGGGTGTGTGGAGTACATGGGGCTTTCTAACCTGCAGTGCTTATTTTTAGTTAGTATTGTGTGTTTAGCACAGTCCCGTTTTTCTGCAGTCCTTCCAGCTAGGGGCTTCCACGATCACTCCCAGTTCGCAGTCATCAGCAGACTTTGTCAGCCACAGTCCCTTAGTTGTGGCCTGTACTTTGGAGAAGTAGATTCCAAACAGCAGGGATCCCAAAACCTACCCGTGTGGAAAACCACTGCTAACAGGTCTGCTGGAGGAGGTGGTACCCCCTACTTTGACCATATGTGGTTCTCTGTCCCTTGTAATTTTGAATTTCTGGTCAGTTAGGATTACAGTCAGTTACAAGTATTAACCGTCTTGGATTCAGAGATTCCTAGATTAATTGATTCATAGGATATACAAGGAAAACAGACCAATGGCCATGGACAACATGTCAATAACCAGTGTCTAACACCCTTTACCAGGATGGTATCCTTGTAAATACATGTAACCTCTGCGAGACATATCTGTATCTCCAGCAAGTCTTTTTCATGTCGCAGGTTAGTGTACGGTCCCTACAGCGAGTGAATCATGTGCCACTGATTTACAAATGTGTAGCATTTCCACTAAGACAGGATCAGAGGTTGATGCAAGGTACAGGTCACCTCTGAGTAATCTGTACAAAGTACAGCTTTGTACCTACCATAAATGTAGATGTTCGAGTGCTAATACAGCTGCAGTCATAACAGACGGGTTCTCCTGCTGTCAGGCGGGTCCTTGGTCGGCCGAATTCCAAAGTCTAGGTCCGGCGTCGGTTGTCGTCGCTTCCTCCCTGACGTCAGTGCGACAGGGGTATAAAAGAACCAGCCGACGCCATTTTTTTCAGTCTTTCTTGCCCCAGATGTCAGGTGCCCCCAGAAGGAAGGCAATACATAAAATAATGTAATAATGCAATGCAATACAATCAAAAAAACAGTAGTTGCAAGCAAATACACCATAAAAGAATACCCCTAGAGGGGAAGGTGGGAGGGAAAAGTACAGTTTTGTACCTACCATAAATGTAGATGTTCGAAGATCCACATTGCTGCAGTCTTTCTTGCCCCAGATGTCAGAAGGCCCTAAAAAGAAAGGCCATAGCCAAAAAACAGAAAACCTCCAAAACCCATGTACAAACAATATTTACAACCCAAAACCACACAACCACTCCAAACTACAGAGGGGAAGGAGGGAGGGTAAATTGGACTGCAGCAATGTGGATCTTCGAACATCTACATTTATGGTAGGTACAAAACTGTACTATGTTCTTCATCTCACATTGCTGCAGTCATAACCTGTGGGTAGAATCCCAAAGCAAAGGTAAAGGGAGGTTGGCAAAATCATAAAGCATTGGGAGCTGCTAACATGCCCTGTAAAACTGCAGTGGCAAACCCAGCCCTAGATTTGGAATAAAGAGGGAGATGGTAATGTTTAGAAAAAGTGTGCACTGAACTCCAAGTAGCCGCTTCCAAAATATCTTTAGTAGCTACACCCCTTAGAAAAGCAGTAGAAGTGGCAGTAGCCCTAGTGGAATGAGGTCTGATTCTAGCCGGAATCTCCTTACCATGATGAGAATAACAAAAAGCAATACAGTGACCAATCCACTTAGAAATAGTTTGTTTTGAAACAGGTTTCCCCTGAGAGCCCAAAGCAAAAGAAACAAATAACCGCTGAGACTGTCTGAACCCTTTAGTTCTGCTCAAATAATATCGCAACTGCCTGTGAATATCCAAAGTTTGCAAAATTTTCTCCCCTTTATTTTGGGGATCAGCATAAAAAGTAGGCAAATGAATAGATTGGTTCAAGGCCACATTAGAAACCACTTTAGGCATAAAAGTAGGGTTAGTACGCAGGGATACCCTATCCTTATGAAAAATCAGGAAGGGTTCAACTGCCATTAGAGCCTGTAATTCAGATACCCTTCTAGCAGACGTAATGGCCAACAAAAAAGCAGTCTTCCAAGACAAAAACTTCAACTCAGATGTAGCTGCAGGTTCAAAAGGAGGTAAAGTAAGTTTTTCCAACACAAAATTGAGATCCCAGGAAGGAGTAGGAGCTCTACGCGGGGGTCTTACGTTCTTTGCCCCTCTAAGAAATTGCTTAAACAAAGGATGAGAGAATAATGGTGGGTCACAGTCATAGTGAGCAGAAATGGCTGCAGCATGAACTTTTACAGAGGAGAAAGACAAACCCTTGTCTAATAATTCTGTAAGATACTGAAGTGAAACACTCAAATTAGGCCCTGAGACATCAAAGCTCTTTGCTTTGCTCCAAATAAAAAATCTCCTCCATTTATCAGCATAAACTTTTCTTGTACTAGGCCTTCTGGCCTCCAAAATAACATTCAAAACTTGTTGAGGAAGCTGCGACCCTCCAGGTTCTAGAACAGAATATGCCAGGCTGTCAGATGCAGGGACTGTATCCTGACATTGAGGAAATGATTGCCTGCCTGGTACAAAAGGTGTGGAATTGATGGCAAAGGCCAAGGAGGCTCCCGTACTAAACTCCTCAGCAGAGGGTACCAGTGATGCCGTGGCCAATCTGGAGCTATTAGAATCATGGAGGGCTTGTCCTGTCTGACCTTCAAGAGCACCCTGGGAAGGAGAGGCAGAGGAGGAAAGGCATAGACGTGAAGATTGTTCCAACTGAATGATAGAGCACCCACTTTCCAAGCTTTTGGATGAAACATCTTTGTGCAAAACTTTGGCAACTGGAAATTTAGTGGAGAAGCGAACAGATCTATGTCTGGAGTCCCCCAAATCACTGTCAACTGTCGAAATACATGAGGATCCAACTTCCACTCGTGAGGATCCACCATCTGTCTGCTCAAAACATCCGCTAAGGAGTTCTGTGCTCCTGGCAGAAATCTTGCCTGAAGAGTGAGTTGCAAACTGAGAGCAGTCTCCCACAAAATCATAGCTTGTCTGCAAAGAGGGTACAAATGGGTTCCCCCTTGCTTGTTGATGTACCACATGACAGTTGTGTTGTCTGTTTGAATCAACACGTGTCCTGGGTGAAGTAGATCCTTGAAAGCCATCAATGCAAATTGGACTGCTAACATCTCCTTCAAGTTGATATGCAAATGTTGAAGTCTGGCAGGCCACGTGTCTTGAACCCATTTTCCATTGAGGTGTGCTCCCCAAGCCTTGTCTGAGGCATCTGTCGTTAAGATCTGACTCGCCTCTGGTCGGGTCACAGAGAGTCCCTTGTTTAGGTGATATTCCTGAGCCCACCACAAAAATTCCTTTTGAATGCAAGGTATTATCTGAATGACAGTGTCCAAATCGTGGCAGTGTTGAGTCCATACACTTTTGAGATACCATTGTAGCTTCCTCATATGCAGTTTGGCATTGGGAAGCACCAGAATACAAGATGCCATGAACCCCAAGGCTTGAAGGACTGTCCTTGCAGTCAGCCTGGACCGTAGAGACAATTGTTGGAAGTAAAGTGTAAGATTTCTTTGCTTGTCCGGGGTCAAAAAAGCTATCTGAGAGGCTGTATTCAGTCTCACACCCAGAAAGCACATGTCCTGAGAGGGTACTAGACTGGACTTTGTTTCGTTCACAGAATACCCTAGGCACCTTAACACTGCCATAACATACTGTAGATGGTGAAGTAGCTTGTCTTTGTCTTGAGCAAGAATCAGGCAATCGTCCAGATAAGGATAAATTTGTATTCCTCTTAACCTTAAGAAGGCTATCACCGGAGCCAGAACCTTTGTGAACACCCAGTAAATAAGCCAAAGGGCAATGCAGAGAACTGATAATGTAAAGTCCCAGCCCAACGCAGGAATCTCCTGCAACTGGGCCTGATAGGAATATGAAGATAAGCCTCTTTTAGATCCAGAGTTACCATCCAGTGATCTTTGCCCAACAGAGGCAGAAGTTGTTGCAAAGTCAACATTTTGAATTTTGGAATGTCCAGGTATGTGTTGAGGAGAGATAAATCCAAAATTGGCCTCCAAGTGTTTCCTTTCTTTGGTACAAGAAACAGGCGAGAATAAAATCCTAGGCCCACTTCTGACGGAGGGACCTGCTGTATAGCCCCCATTTGAAGAAGTAAGGAAATCTGTTTGTGAGCCTCCACCTGTTGCTGAGGAGGAACGTCTGGCATGCCCTTGAAAGGAGGCAATGTGTGGAAATAAAACTTGTAGCCTCGGTCTATAATGTCCAACACCCATTTGTCCTGGGTGACTAAAAGCCAGTTTTGCCTGAAGAGTGCCAACTTTCCTCCCAGAGGAGCTGCCAGACAGGAAGGATCTGGCAGCTGAAGATGCAGGTCATTGGGTCTGTTTACGAAAGGACTGGCCCCTGCCCTCACCTGTAGATTGTGCAGGGGAACTTCACGTTCTAGGCCTGAAAGAACCCTGAGCTCTGCCCCTACCACGTCTAGATCTGCCCCTAGACTGTAAATCAGAAGAAGGGTAAGCCCATCCCTTAGTAGGCCAATTTCTGCTAAACTTAGGGGGCTGCACCTGCAAAAAAATCCTTAACAGTCTGCATAGACTTAGCTTTGTCTTCCATTTTCTTTAAGACTGACTCCACAGGAGAACCAAACAAAACTTCAGACTGCAGAGGAGCATCCAAAATTCGAGCTTTAACATGCTCTGACAAGTTCTGATCCTTAAGCCAGGCGTGCCTACGAATAACTGATCCAGTGGCAGCCACCCTGGAAGAAGCCTGTAAAGCATCGAAACCACACTGCAAAGAATGCTTACCCACCTGATCAGAGGCATGAACCAAATCCTGTAATTCTTTACACACTATGCCCTCTGCCAAAGCATCTACCTTAGATTTTAACTGAGTAAGGAGAAAATTCTGGTACTTTAACATATGAAACTGGCAATTCAAAGCCCTCATTGCTAGAGTGGAAGAGGTATACACTTTTTTACCCCACCTATCCAAAGCTCTAGAATCTTTATCCATAGGAACTGGATTCTTTACAACAGAAGCCCTGACACCCTTAGGTCCCTGGCTAATAGTTTCTGGGTCAGCCCTTGGGCTCTTATACAGATATTTATGAGCCTCTGGCACTCTGTAATATCTATCTGGTTTAACTGGCGCAGGAGGCAAAGAGTCTGGATTAAGGGAAGCCTCAGAGAAAACATCCTGAATAACATCCAAAACAGGAGGTATAGCCAAGGGTCGATGTTGTGGTAAAAACAAAAATTCCCTAAGCCTCTTTCGGGAATCTGAGAAATCCTGACCTTCCCATTTAAAATGCTCCCTCATAGACTGCAGGGTTTCTGAAAAAGAAAAATCCTCTGGAGGAGAAGCAGAAGGACTGGAATCCACTGCGTCTGAATCAGAATAAGGAGGAAAATCCTGAATGTCTTCAGCCGAAGACTCTGAGTAATCTGAAGCATGTTCCAAACTTTCCACCTCTGGCTCTACCCTAGGCCTCTTATCTGGAGGGGGCATAGAACCCCTGATTAAGGAAATCAAATCTTCTGCCATTTTAAGCATGTGTTTTTTAGGTACAGAACCTGCAGAACTAGGACTGACCTTGGAAGGTACCTTAGAGACAGAAGGGGAAGGCCTAACCACCTTATGCAAAGAAGGGAGTACAGCAACCTGAGAGGCCCCCTCAGCCTGACCCGACTCCTGAGAGGCCACATCTTGCAAAATTAACGGCTCCCCCTGAGACTCAGCTGAAACCTCGGCTGGATCCACAGATTCCACCGCAGTTTCTAAAGAACCGGCGTCCGGAACGGACGACTCATCCTGTTTGGACTTTAACGATTTTTCCTTGCGCTTCTTAGCGGTAGCGGGTGTCGGAGGATCCGACGGCATATTGTAATTACACCGCTTACCGAAGACAAGCCTAGCGCAATCTAACCTACGTTTAATGGTGCGCTTATTAAATCTAGCACAAAAGCGACACCCGTCTACGTCGTGCTCAGGCCCCAAACAAGGAATACAGAGAGAGTGGTAATCCCTATGCGGTATCGGTTTCCCACAAGAAATACAATTATTCACTTTTTCTGACATCCGGAATTAACTGAGGCAAGAAAAAACAAAAATATTCCCCAATGGGGTACTTAGCCCAACTTGGTTTCGGTCTGAAACTCAGAATACGAAAATTTCAGAACGCCGAACGGCACTTGCAAACGCTGCTTCTGCTTCGGACCATGCGGCAAGAAAGACTGAGGATATGACGTCGGTCATGCGCTTTAATACACACGGCGTACTGACGTCAGATCTGAGCGACCATGACCGACGCCAGCCTAACACTTTGGTATTCGGGCTGACCGAGGACAGCGGACTACCCACAGGTTATGACTGCAGCAATGTGAGATGAAGAACATCCTGGACTGCAGCTGTATTAGCACTCGAACATCTACATTTATGGTAGGTACAAAACCGTACTATGTTCAAATCCCAAAGCTAAGAAAGGGGTGGTAGGCACTAGGTGGAGCTAGGAGGAGCCAAAATGCCCTGCAAGACTGCAGTGGCAAAGCCTGCTCTAGACTTGGAGTATAATGGTAGGTTGTAGTGCTTACAGAAGGTATGCACAGAACTCCAAGTGGCTGCTTCTAAAATATCCTTGGTAGGAACTCCTCTGAGGAAGGCTGCAGAGGTGGCTGTGGCCCTGGTGGAATGAGTTCTAATGCCTGTAGGTACAGTGTTGCCATGAAAGGAACAGAAAAAGCGTATGCAGTGGGCTATCCATTTGGAGATAGTCTGTTTGGATACTGACTTTCCTTGAGCTCCTACCGCATAGGCCACAAAAAGCTGTTCTGATTTTCTGAAAGGTTTTGTTCTGTCCAAATAATAACGCAATTGTCTGTGGATGTCTAAGGAATGCAGTAATCTCTCCCCTTTGTTTTGAGGATTAGGATAAAAAGTAGGTAAATGTATGGCCTGATTTAAAGCTACCCTGGATACCACTTTAGGCATAAAGGACGGGTTGGTACGTAATGAAACTCTGTCCTGATGGAAGATGATGTAAGGCTGGACAGCCATAAGAGCCTGTAGTTCTGAAACTCTACGAGCTGAAGTGATAGCCAGAAGGAAAGCTGTTTTCCAGGACAAATATTGTAAATCTGATGAAGCAGCTGGTTCTAAAGGGGGCAAGGTCAGTTTTTCCACAATGAAATTAAGATCCCAAGCAGGTATTGGTTGTTTTCTCAGAGGTCTTAAATTCTTTGCCCCTCTGAGGAACTGTCTTAATAGAGGGTGAGAGAATAAAGGTGGATCAGTGTTGTATTCTGCAGAAATGGCTGAGGCATGGATTTTGATGGAGGAGAACGAAAGTCCACTGCTTAGCAGTTCGGCCAAATATTGTAGTATTTGAGGTAAATTCAGTTTTCCAGGGCACTGGCCCTTTTTCTCATTCCAAACACAAAAACGTTTCCATATTGCAGAGTAAGCTTTTCTAGTTGATGGCCTTCTGGCCTCCAAAATGACATCCTGCACCTCCTTGGAGAGCAGGGCCTGCTGTGATGCTAAGGAATCTTCCATGCGGCTAGATTGAGTGGCTTCAGCTGACTGAAGAGTTTTGAAGCTGTGCTGAGTCAGAAGAAGAGGCATTAGAGGCAGGGTCCATGGTGGGGAATGCGTCAGGCTCCTTAGTAGTGGGTACCAGTGTTGCCTTGGCCAGTCCGGAGCAATGAGGATCATCTTTGGTCTGTCTGCTCTGGTCTTCAATAGGACTTTGGGCAGCAGAGGAAGAGGTGGGAAGGCATAAACTGTAATTGATGTCCAACTGAAAGAGAGAGCGTCCACTCTCCAGGCCGTTGGATGGAAGATCCTTGAGCATAATTTTGTCAATTGATGATTTTTGTGGGAGGCAGAGATATCTATGTCTGGCCTTCCCCATTCTTCGATTATTTCTGTAAAAACTTTTGGATGCAACTTCCATTCGTGTGGATCTGTCATATTCCTGCTTAGGTTGTCTGCCAGCGTGTTTTCCTTGCCTGGCAAGTACTGTGCTTGTAGCTCCATTTGTAAGTCCATGGCCATGTTCCAAAGTGACATGGCCAGTCTGCATAGGGGTTAAGAATGTGTTCTTCCCTGCTTATGTACCACATAACTGTAGTGTTGTCTGTTCTTATCAATAGCTGACCTGGTTGTAGAAGGTCCTTGAAGGCTGTAATAGCATTTACCACTGCTAGCATTTCTTTTTGATTGATGTGAAGGTGCTTTTCTTTTTGGGTCCATTTGCCCTGAATGCACCGGTCTGTCATGTGTGCCCCCAAGGCGTAGTCCGAGGCGTCTGTTGTGATGACTTGATTTGCTTGAGGCTTGCTGAATGGAAGACTTGTGTTTGTTTGGCATGCTTGAGCCCACCACAGAAATTCCTTTTCCAGACATGGAATTAGTGGTATCATTGTTTCCAAACTGTGGCTGTGTTGAGACAATATATTTTTTGGGTACCATTGTAGTTTTCTCATACGCAGCTTTGCACATGGGATTAGTAAGATGCAAGATGCCATGAATCCCAGAGCCTGCAGGATTTTCCTTGCAGTCAGCCTGGTGCAATTTGCCAGTGTTCTGAAATATTGAATTAGTTGCCCCTGCTTCTCTGGCGTGAGGTAGGCCATCTGGGTGTTTGTGTCCAAATTGGCACCCAGGAAAATGATCTTCCGAGAGGGTATTAGTCTTGATTTCTCTTTGTTGACTGTGTATCCTAGAGAGTTTAATAACATTATTACATAAGCCAGATGTTTCAGAAGAATGTGCTTGCTGTCCGCTTGGATCAGGCAGTCATCCAAATAAGGGTATATTTGTATCCCTTGAAGTCTGAGGTAGGCAATTACTGATGCCAGGCATTTTGTGAATACTCTGGGCGCAGTAGATAAACCAAAGGGCAATGCAGAGAATTGATAATGTATTGAACCTGCAAGAAATCTGCGGTATCTTCTGCAATTTTGTCTGATTGGGACATGCAGGTATGCCTCCTTGAGGTCCAATGTTACCAGCCAAGACTCCTTGCCCAGCATGGGAAGAAGTTGCTGTAGAGTGAGCATCTTGAATTTTGGTACGAGTAGGAATGTGTTTAGGATGGAAAGATCCAAAATAGGTCTTCAATCTTTGCCCTTCCTTGGCACCAGAAATAGCCTGGAATAAAAACCTTGACCTTGTTCGTGTGTAGGTACCTCTTGAATAGCTTTCATGTTTATAAGATCTGAAATTTGCTTTTGTGCCTCTGCCCTTTGATTGTGTGGCAGGTTTGGCATGCCTTTCATTTTGGAAGGGTATGAAAATGGAATTTGTAGCCTCTGTTTATAATGTTCAGGATCCATTTGTCCTTTGTGACAATATGCCAATTTTTTGAGAATAGTGCCAGCTTTCCTCCTAAGGGGGCTGCCATTTGAGACCTGGTTAGCATGCAAAGGGGAAAGTCATTGGTTTTGCTTTCTGAAAGATTGCGAGTTGTCCTCACCACCTCTTTGTGTAGGAGCTTGCCATTGTCTGCCTCTGTACGAGCCTTGTGTTTGTCCTCTGCCCCTTGGGCGCCTGTATCTGCCTCTTTGGGGTCTGTCTGTGGCAGGAAAGGACCAGTTTTTGGAAGGCCAATTTCTACTAAAACGTGGGGGTTGAACCTGCAGAAATTCTTTCACAGTTTGCATTGATTTAGCCTTTTCATCCATTTTCCGTAATACTTCCTCAGCATTTGCCCCAAATAGTACATCCTTTTGAAGAGGGGCGTTTAGTAATTTAGCTTTGACATGATCAGGCAAGGCTTGTTCCTTGAGCCAGGCATGCCTACATATGACTGAGCCTGCAACAGCAGCTCTACATGAGGCCTCTAGAGCATCAAATCCACATTGTAAGGTATGTTTACCCATTTGTTCTGCACTATGCATCAAATCCTGCAACTCCTTCATGTCTGGTTGTTCAGGTTGCGACATTTTACTTTTCAATTGAGATAACAGAAACTGTTGGCATTTTAGCATATGAAACTGACAGTTTAAGGCCCTCATGGATAAGGTAGCCGAGGTATATACCTTTTTTCCCCACCTTTCTAAGGATCTGGAATCTCTCTCGGAAGGCAATGGGTTTTTGGGAATGGAGGCCTTAACTCCCTTGGGCCCCTGTGAGATGGTTTCTAGGTCAGCAGCATGGCTTTTGTATAGAAATTGGTGTGAGTCAGGAACCCTGTAGTACCGGTCAGGCTTAACTGGAGCTGGAGGGAGAGAGTCCGGGTTAAGGCAGGCCTCCGAGTAAACATCATCTAGGATGTCCAGGACAGGAGGTATAGCCAGAGGCCTGTGCTGGGGTAACAAAAGAAATTCCCTGAGCCTTTTCTTGGAATCTGAATAATCCTGTACTTCCCAGTGGAAGTGTTCCCTTAAGGTATGCAGAGTTTCACCAGATGAGTAATCCTCAGGGGGGGATACAGAAGGAATAGATTCCTCTGCATCAGAGTCTTCAAAAGGAGAGTAAGACTGTTCCTGAAAATCAGAGTGCTCTGAAATAATGCAGCCCTGATCAGAGGAGGGGGAATCTTCCTCCACTCTGGGTCTTTTGTCCGGAGGTGGCTGAGAACCTCTGATTAGAGTAATTAAATCCTCAGCCATTTTAAGCATCTGTTTCTTAGGCATGGGGCCTGGAGATGGGCCCTGTGTAGCTGGTCTCTTAGGGTGCATGGTAGCTTTAGACTTGGTGAAAGCCTTGATGGAGAAAGAGGAGGAAGGTCTGAAGACACCTTGAGTGGAGGTGGACCTGTCCACATTCTGTGTTTCAATGCCAAGCGTGGCTTTGGTATCTGTAGTCAGGGTGTGGGCCGAGGAGCCTGCGACCTTGGGTACAGGAGACACCACCAAAGATGTGTCGTCGGTAATCAGGGGCTGCGTAGGCGCCTCGCTGAGAACTGGACCACGTGTAGTCGGCTTTGGTGTGGTGTCGGTAGATGCCGCGGACCTCAAGTGTCGGTCCTTGTCTTTGCGTTTTTTAGACAAAACCGGAGTCGAAGTATCCGACAACATAGTATAGTTAAATGCTTTCCCAAAATAATGCTGGGCGAACTCTGCCTGACGCTTAATAGTGCGTTTGTTGAATGGAGCACAAAAACGACAGACCCAGACGTCGTGGTCTGGGCCTAAACAAGGTATACAGAGGGAATGGAAATCCTTATGCGGTATTTGCTTCCCACAAGAAATACAATTATTAACTTTGTCTGACATCGGTCTGAGGCAAGAAAGTTTCCCCAACGGGGTACTTAGCTTTTAAGAAGACTTCAGTTCCAAATTTTTTGTAATCTCAGGAGCTTGCCGACCGGCACTTGCGAACTGCTTCTGCTTTGGGCACCGCGCGGCAAAAAAGACTGAAGAAAATGGCGTCGGCTGGTTCTTTTATACCCGTCGCACTGACGTCAGGGAGGAAGCGACGACAACTGACGCCGGACCTAGACTTTGGAATTCGGCCGACCGAGGACCCGCCTGACGGCAGGAGAACCCATCTGTTATGTCTGCAGCTGTATGCACGATGAACATCAGAGAATGCAGTGGCAGTGATTTCTGTCTGTCCATGTATGACGTGCTGAAGACCCAGAATTTTATTTCTGAGAAACCTTTGAGGTCTCTCCAGTTGCTGGAGGTGCCTGGCAAGGTACATACCAAAGGGAGCACTGTACTCTATTAATAACTTGACAAGGGAAGACTACAGGGGTGTTTATAACCTCTTTAGTTCTGAAAGCTATGCCCTTACTTATGAGGTGAGCAATGTAGAAGGCCTTCCTAACCACAGTGGAGACATGGTGGTCACCCTGTGTGACAAAATCTCTCACCATGGATTTGGTGCTTAGGGTGTCGTTATTAAAACGATAATCTAGGGGACATCACCCTTGCCAAAGGGGATGATAATGTGTTGTTTTGGTTCATGGGCATACTTGGAAGGGCTGCTGAAGGGTCATGCCTGTCCTCGGCATTAATCAAACATTTTTTTATTCAGTGTTGCATATTGTCTCTGTCTCCATAACATAGGTTGCACTTAAATCTTGCACTTGTTAAGCTTCAGCTCTAACCAAGATATGTTGTGGCTGTTTTGGCTGCCTCCCTTGGTGGGTGTATAGAGTTTGTGAGCGGTTTCCACTTATATTTGCATTGCATGAAGCCCAGTCCAATCCACCATTTGTTCTAAGCATAAATCTCACAATCATTTCTTCTTTCTTCCTCTCTAGTACTCCAGTTACATTCTTCCTTTGCACACTGTCCTTCACATACCCAGAAGAAGTGCAAAGGACTAGAATTACTTTCTCTCCAAAATAAAAGCTTATTCTTCTAGAAGATAATAAAATTTTGCTGTATGTATATAATGAGTGATTGGCACTTTTTTTTTTTTAATACGAGTCATTCCTCATTGCTGGGTACTTTCTAACACATAGGAGGGAGGAAAGGCTCATTTATAACTGTTATACTATTTGTACTGACTAAGTGTTGTACTATTTTTACTGAATGACTACGGTCTTCTCCTAACAGATGATAGTGACTCTGTTACATAACAGCTGCAGAAGGTAATATAATGAATGGCTACTCAACAGGTTATGAGCAGCAGTTATCACCTGTGTCTGACCATGCATAACTTTGAGCTAATAAAATGCAGCTCATTGCCACATTAACAATAAGTGGAGTTACAATATAGCACTGAGTCATTAGCACTTTTCAGGTAAAACTCTCAGCAGCTGTCACTGTTATTCACACAAGCAGAGGTCGTTATTACATTAATGAATGCACAAGCCAGTTTTGGGTTTTTGCCTACATGGAGTCATTTCACACCATCCCCCACCAGTATGTTTGTCATTTTTACAATTTGTTTGATACACAGTAAAGTCCTGATTTGTGGTTATATGCTTCACATTTTTTTGAGTTACTGCAATTGAACAGCATATCATGTAACAATTGACTGTATCACACAGTCACAATATAGTCTTCTCGTGCTTTGCTTTTCAAGTGCCTCTATGCAGGTATATTACATCAGAATGTTCTATACTACTGCGTTTTTTCAGGTGTAATTTCAAGTGGAAACCAACACATCTCCAAACGAAGATGCCATCTGTTGAGGACAAAGCAATCACATTTTACCTGTTGGGTGAGGAAACAGACTCATATGGTTGTAGCAGGGGTTCAGACACAGGTATGTACCTTGAGCCACCACATGCCACCCAGAGTGAGGATGAAGATTATGACAGACAAGATTCCACTCGCACGTCTGCATGGCAAGGCCTTTGTCTGTGATACAGATACAGATGATGCCCTTAGGTCCATTGCTGAATGGACACATGAAAACAGAAGAGGCATAGGTAAGGCAGACTGCTGACACTGAAGGTCGTGAGACTGTAGTGGTATCAACTGTCTGAGTGGGTAGCCAGCACAGGTATCGGACAGATCAGATGGCTTTGCATACCACAGATCAGATGGCTTTGCATACCACAGAAGTCCCATGCCTGTCCTGGGTTGATTAGTGGAGTGGCGGTCCTTACCTTACTTTTTCCCTTTACATGTACCCATTCAGCAGTATGCTGGCTACACCAAGAATGTGTATATTTACAGTGATATGTGTCCACATGGTAAAACAACTGGGTCTGAACGCTGCAGACATGTACAGATATCAGTTTGTTTAGGACTTAGGTTATGGAAATTATGATTATTTTTTTCATATTTTGGTAAATAACTTTGCAAAGGAGAATCTGAATGTGCTAAGTAATACCTTATTTTAAAGACAGTATTAGTCCTTACAATGTGGTAAAAGAAATGTGGCCTTGCGCTGTACACAGGTACATATATCACAGTTTTAGGGCTTATGGTATGGAAATTATGATTTTTTTTCATATTTTGGTAAATAACTTTGCAAGGGAGCATCTCAATGTGGTTAAGTAACACCTCATTTTGAAGACAATATTACTAGTTCCAACATGGTAAAGGAATTGTGTCTGCATGTCATACACATGTACAAATATGAAAGATTGCTTGGGAGTTAGGTTATGGACATAATGATTACTTTCATATTTTGGGAACTAACTTTGCAAGGGAGCTCTCAATGTGCCAAGTAATATCTCATTTTGAAGACATTATTTATAGCTCCAACATGGTAAAAAAATGTCTGTATGTTGTACAAATGTACAGATATCAAAGTTTGTTTCTGACTTAGGTTATGGAAATTATGATTTTTTTCATATTTTGGTAAATAACTTTGCAAGGGAACATAGTGTGCCAAGTAATACCTCATTTTGAAGATAGTGTTACTCCTTACAACATGGTAAAAGAGCTGTGACTGTGCACTGTCCACATGTACAGATATTACAGCTTTACTTTTGTAGGATTATGAAAATTATATATTGCCAATACTTCATATTATTATGCTCGTATCTTTGTAAGGTAGCATGGTGATGACACACATGATGCTTCATTTCAAATCTGACATTGAGAGACACAACTTGCACACCTATGTAGCCTCTGTTACAGGTGATGAGATATTATGCTTTATCAATTAAGAGAAATATGATAGTGTCAATTTCTGTTTCTGTATCGAAAGTTGTATTTTTTGTCTAATTTTGTTTTTTTGTACCAAAAGTTGTATTTTTATCTGTCAATTTTTTTGCTTCTGTATAGATGATTATATTGTTTTCATATTGTACAACTATTTGTTTTGCTGTACTGAATGTGGAGCTTTTCTCCCCGGGCCTCCGCTGTAAATGGACGCGTCTCCAATCGGACTATCCCAGTAAAAAAATGTAAAATAAAATAAATAAAAAATAAATAAATAATATTTCTGTGGATATCTCCGTAAAGGTGCATCACACAGTAATGGTTAAGGCATCATTTTAAAGCTGACATTCACACAAACAAATTAAATACAAATTGTATGGGTCTAAATGGTACATTGACCAAGATATTGCGCTTTGCTTTTCCAAAAATGTCAAAAATATGCACAGTATCTGCATTCACATTGCCAAATTTAATAATGACAGATAGGCACTACCAACATCTACACTGTCGGAAAGGTGTGTCTGCTGAACAACTTTCGCGTTTACATTTTTAGTCTAGCTCTTATAGTTGAAGAGTTATGAACATTTGTTTTCTGTATGGTATTACAAATGGATATTCTGAAAATGAGCTCAGGCTGCACCTGTTTTTCCTACGGTGGAATTAAGCAGGCAGCTTTTTCTGAGCTGCTCCAGAGTGAATGAGTTAAGGATAGTTCGTTAACATCTTTGGGCATAAAGGAGGGGTTAGTGAGTAGGGTAACCCTGTCATTGTGAAAAGTGGTGTAAGGAGGGCCAGCCATCAGGGTCTGTAATCCAGACACTCTTCCAGCAGAGGCAATGGCCACTAATAGGATGGTTTTCCATGTGCACATCTGAAGAGATGCTGTAGTGGCGGGCTCAAAGGGGGGGTAGGGTAAGCTTTTCCAACACAAAGTTGAAGTCCCAGGTAGGAGAGATGGGCTTTCTTGGTAGTCGGATGTGCAAGACCCCTCTCAGGAAAAGTTTTACATCCAGTCTGGAAAAGAGAGGCGACTGTAAAGGCAAGCATGCAGAAATGGCTGAGAGATGGACTTTGACAGAAGAGTAAGCTAGCCCTTCCTTAATGAGTCTGCAGGTATAGTTCAGGACCACGGGAGGATCTACCTGAAATGGGTCCTTGTTTCTCAGAAAACACCATTTCCAGAATCTCTGCCATTTAGACAAGTAGTTTTTTTTTTCCAATAGCTGTTTTCCTGGCCTCCCTCAAGACCGACAGTACATCTTCTGAGTAGTGTTGTCTAAAAGTGATCAAAAGTTGATCACTCACAGCGTTAGTTGCAGTAAAGACAGTTGTGGGTGCAGGAGGGATCCCTGTTGTTGAGTTAGTAAGTCCATCTTGTGGGGTAACTTGTGGTGATTGCCCTTGGCTAGTGAAAACAGAAGGGGGAACCAGCGTTGCCTTGGCCAAAAGGGAGTCACCAGCAACATTTTTGGTTGTTCCTTCTTGAATTTCAGAAGGACTCTGAATTAGAGGGAAAGCATATAGGTACATTCCCTGCCATGAAAAACTGAAGGCGTCCTCTCTCCAGGCTAGTGGTGAGCGAGTCCTGCTGCAAAATGTGTTCAGTTGTCGGTTCTGGGAGGAGGCAAACAGATCCATTTGTGGTGTGCCCCACTGGTGGACTGTGTGTAGGAAGGTATCCCTGTGCAAAATACACTCGTGTTGCAGAGAGGTAGTTCTGCTGAGCAAGTCCGTTTGTTTGTTTTTCTGAGAGGGGATGCATGAAGCTTTCAGGAAAAGGTTGTGTTTTGCTGCTATTTCCCATATTAGCAGGGTGATCCGGCATAACTTGTATGCCCTAGTCCCTTCCTGTTTGTTTAGGTACCACATGACAGTAGTGTTGTCTGTGACAATGTGGAGAATATCCCTGGTTACAGCATGGGAAGGAAGACTTTTAGGGCTAGTAGGACAGCTGTCATTTATTTGACATTGATATGCTATTTTTGCAAGGCAGGGGACCAGCATTGTTGTACACTATAGCCCTGCAGGGTTGCTATCCATCCTAGCTCTGATGCATCTGCGTGCACAGACTGAGAAGTGGGAGGGAGCTGCAGAGGAATTCCATGGTTGTTGGAAAACTGCTGAATCCACCACTTCAGCTCTAATTTTAGACAGGGCAGAAAAGGGAAGAGCTTGTCTAGGTTGTTGGCTCTGTGACCAAATATTCTTTAAGTACCACTGGAATCCCCTCATGTGCATCCCTGCTAGTGGGAGCACTGGGATTGTGGCAGCCATGAGACCTATAGTTTGTAGAAACTGTCTTGTAGTTAAGGTGTGATTCTGTCAGTAGACTTAGAAAATGGGTAGAGAGGGACTGAACCTTGTCCTGCGGTAAGGAGGATCTCAGGAGATCTGTTCTGATTTTGCACCCTAGGAAAATCTTGTCCTGTTGTGGGAGGAAAGAGGATTTTTGGAGGTTGAGGGTGAAACCCAGGTTGTTTAGAAGAGACGTGGTGAATCTGAGATTTTCCAGAAGGGTGGACTCTGATTCTGCCAAAATGAGAATGTCGTCCAAGTAAGGGCAGATTTCTACTCCCTTGGTTCTGCAATGGGCGATGGCTGGGGCTAAGCACCTGGTAAAAACTCTGGGTGCCGCAGACAAGCCAAAAGGCAAAGCAGTAAATTGAAAATGAGAAGAGGGCCCAGAGAAGAACAGGATCCTCCTGTGGGATGGTCGGACTGGGATGTGCAGGTATGCATCTTTTAGGTCTAGAGTGACCATGAAAGGCTTGAGATGGGATGATGGGTAAAAGAGTTGGAAGGGAGAGCACCTTGAGGTCCACGACTTGTCTCCATGGTCCATCCTTTTTTGGGACTAAGAAAACGCGAGAGTAGAAGCCTAGTACCTCCTGTCCTGTGGGAACTGGTTCTACAGTTCCTTGGGTGACTAGTTTCTGCAGGATGGGAGGAAGTAGAGGAAGTTGATTTTTGGGAGGGAAAGGAATTTTTATTGGTGGAGGTTTTTCTTTCCAGGAAAAAAGTATCCTTTTTGGATGACAGAAAGAACCCACAGATCTGTAGTGATTGTTTTCCAGAAGGGTAGGCATTGGGTAAGGCGGGTGGACATGGGCACTTGGGCAAGGCAGTCACGTGGAGGAGGGACACCCCTCTATCCGTAAAGGACTGTTTGTTGGGGGGGGGGTTGTGGTTGAGGAGGTCTGGGATAAGGCGGTCTCCGAGATCCCCCAAGTGGTCTGGTAGTAGAAGGGCTAGAGGTGAAGGGGTCCTTCTGACAAAGGAGGTTTTGGCTGGGTAGTTCCTGTAATATCTGGGCACTGGGGACACCAGCAAGTGCTTAATGTCCTGCAGTTCCTTGCTTTTTTCTTGCAAGTTCTTAAAAAGTTCTGCAGCATTTGTGCCAAACAGAAGGTTGTTATCCAGAGGGGCATCCATGATCTTGGCTTTAGTCATCTGGCAGAGGTTATAGTCTGAGCCAGGAGTATCAGCGCAAGGTTGATGCAGTCTCAGCAGATCTGGCAGCTGAACAAGGTGGTGGCTTGAGAAACCAAGTCCAGGGCATACTTCAACATGTGAGCTTGGTAGTTTATCGCCCTGAAAGCTAGGGTAGAGGTGGAGTATACCTTTTTTCCCATTCTCTCCATGGTTTTGCTATCTTTATCGGATGGCAGCAGGGAAGCAGAAGGCAACTGCCTCGACTTTGTCTGTGGATACTGAAATAACTGCTGGGTCGGCCAAGGGTGGGTTTATTAGGAACTTCTAGCTATCAGGGACTTTGTAAAACCTATCTGGCCTCTTAGGGGCAAGAGGTTGAGAGTCTGGGTTCTTGGAAACAGAAGTAAAGGCATCCAAGAAAGCTGGGAGTACTGGAGGGAAGGGTGATGGTGAAGAGGAGTCAAGCTGTAGAAGCTCAGAGACTAAAGAAGTATCCCACTTGAAATACCCTTTCATTTTTGAAATAAGTCTCCCCAAATGATAATTCCTTAGGTGGGGAGTCCCCTTCAATGGAGTCCTCTTCAGGTGAGTAACAGTCTATGGGAGAAGCAATCTGAGACAGATAGGAGAGAGGTTCCTCAGAGGAGGAGTAAGACTGGTCTGGGTCTTCCTGAGTAACTGCTTGCTGAGTAGAGGTTAATGGCAGGGAGGAGGCAGAAGCCGACCTAGGACTCAGCACATGGATGTTAGTGGGAGTCCAGCCTGTAGGCCTAAGTGCCATAAAAGGCTGCATCAAAGAAGCAATCAAGGATTCTCAGTCTGTAGCTGCTTGAGGCGTCTGGCTCACATTTTGTTTTCTGCTTCCTTTTAGTAGGAGTGTGCATCCGGGTAGGAAGGGAAAGACGCCTGCAATAGAGTAGGAAAAGCCTCAGTTGGCCGGTCAACTGATGGTTCCCTCCCTCAACTTCGGTTATGTCCTATGTCTGAATCAACCCCGCTGACATACTGACAACGACCCTTTGCAGAGGAGCCGTCAGAACTGTCGGATTAATCGGGTGTCCCTCGGCCCCTAGAACGGTAGTAAACGGGACATCCGAATGTGGAGCGGTGTCTGGAGAAGGCTTGCAAACCTTGGCCTACTTCTGAGGTTGTTCGGCTTGGGCAGCCAACTCGGGATCCATCCTAAGCGTGAGACGTTTAAGCCTTTGGTTCTCTAGAAACAGGCTTAACGCAGCCAGATGGCTGTGTAAGGTCTTTGGTATGAAGGATTAGCAAATAGAGCAGGCCTTATGGTCGTGTTCTTTACCGAAGCACAAGACAGAGCAGTCGTGGGAGTCTTTGGGCGGAATCTGGTGCCCGCAACTACATTTACTCTCTCTTTCTCCGACATCGCCAAGAGAAAACTACAGCAACCAAGCTAAAGCTTAAGTATGAAAAAGAAAAGCCCAACGGGGTACTTATCTTTTAGAAGTCTTTGGAAGTAGGAGTAAAGCGGTTGAAGGTATCGTCATCTGCAGCTGAAAAGTTCTGAGGTGTGTGCATGCCAACGTCACATATACACTCAATGGTTTGGCCCCTATGTGTGATGTCCCATGCACCTACGGCAGCCTGGCTTAAGCTTTTGTATAGGAGCCGATGCCAGGTCACCTGGGGGCTGGAAATCCCACAGTATGAATACTGCAACATCGGAACAGAAGTACTTCATCCGATGTTGTCAACCTCATTCATTCATGGCGGATGGAACAGAGTCCCTAGCTACTTTGTGTCCTGGAAGGCCCTATGGTAGGATATTCCTGAGCACCACTGAGCCAAAGGATGCTCCCCCCCCTGGAGACCGTATCTAATTTGTAATGTGTGATAATGGTATGAGGGGTAGCCCAAGTAGCTGCTGCACAATGTCATCCACAGAAGTTCTCGAATGAAAGGCTATGGAAGTGGCAACTGATCTGGTTGAATGCACTTTGACTTTAGTTGTTAAACACGTTTTACTTTGTTGATGGACAAAGGAAATGCAGTCTCTCAACCATTTTACTAAAGTGACTTTAGAAACAGATTTACCTTAGTTCTTGAAAAAGACAGGAACAATTGGTCTGACTTCCGGAATTATTTAGTCCTAAGTAAAAACTCAATTGTCTATGTACATCCAATAAATGCAGACAATATTCCCCTTTGTTAGAAAAATTTGGGAAGAAAACTGGGAGGTTAATGGATTGATTAATACTGAAATCTGATACAACTTCGGGTAGAAAGGAAAGATTAGTCTGAAGAGTACTCTCTTTGTGAAAAACTATGTACGGGTGTTTCACACACAAGGCCTGTAATTCGGATATTCTCCTAGCCGAAGTAATGGCTACCAGGAATAGTCTTCCAAGACAAAACTTTTATTTCGGAAGTGGCAGCTCACTCAAACGGTCAGTGAGTCAAGGTTTGTAGTACGAGTGTCAAATTCCAAGGTTCAATGGGCTCTTTAAAGGGTGGTTTTAAATGCATGACTCCTTTTAAGAAGGTTTTGCAGAGACAGTGAGATATTAAAATTGAAATCTTCGAAACCATTATGGAAATTTGAGACAGCTGCTAAATGGACTAACAGTAGAAGCTGAGGCTCCTGAATAGAGTAAGGTTGATAAGTACTACTCCAGCACTGTATTAATCGGAGCTGAAAAGGGGTCAAGTTCTTTTTCCTTGAGACCACAACACAAATCTGTTCAGCTTACTATAATAAATTTTCCTGGTGGATGGGTTTATGAGAAGGTAGAAGTATTTTCTGTACAGGGGAGTATAGATTGTTTTGCCTGGCAATTACTGGAAGTGGAGGTACCAAGCTGCCAGCTTGAGGTTCAATAGGTTTGGATGGACTAAACCCTGTGGATGTGACAGTAACCCTGTAGTCAGGTCCAGAGTCCATGGGCGGTGAACTGAGCGAGACAAAAGGAAGGGAAACCAGATTTGGTGGGGACAATAGGGAGCAATGAGGATTACTTTGCTTCTCAACCAATCTGCTTTGTTAAGAAATAGTGGAATCGGAGGAAAGGAAAGAACGGCATAAAGCAGTCCAGGGGGCCAGTCGTGCACAAGAGTGCCCCACGGGGACTCCCCCTGAAAAGGGGGATTAGGGCAAAATAGTTGCTGCATTTGAGGCTGATAGGAGATGCAAATAGATCATAGCAAGGCTGACCCCAGTGAAGAAAAATCTCCGACGCTACCTTGGAATTGAGACACCACTCATGAGGCAGGAGAATGCACCTGCTCAGTTTGTATGCAATCACGATGGAGTTCTCAGGAATGTGCACTGCTACCAGACAGTGGTTGGAGGCTATCGCCCATTGCCATACCCTCATGGCTTCCTGACATAATGGGAAGGATATGGTTCCCCCGTTTGTTGATATACCAGACCACCGACACGTTCTCCGAATGGATAGCAATTGTCTCTGATGGGAGGGTAGATTGGAATGCTTGCAATGCCAGAAGAACTGCCCTCAGTTCCAGGACATTGATATGCAAACTGGTCTCTAAGGGGGACCAAGTGCTTGGACTTTCACTGAAAATTACCACCCCACCCCATCAAAGATGCATCCTTGGTCACTACGGCCTTGGGTTGAGAGTGAGAAGGGACGACTCTGACTCCTTTTCCAACTTAATCCACTAATTCAGATCCTGCTTGCAATGGTTTGGTATGCGGATAGGGCGAGACATAGAATGTGCTAATAGTGACCACTGTGACGTTAGGAGCCACTGTAGAAGCCTCATATGGAGTCTGGCTAGGGGACATATAGTGATTGTAGCTGCCATTGACCATAGCAGTTGAAGAACTGCACGTGCCGGACTTTGCCCTCCGACAGTATCACCTGGAGCTGAGATCTTAGCTTCTGTAGTCTGTGATGAGGAAGAGTGACAAGACAGGACCTCGTGTCGAATGTTGCTCCTATGAATTCTAGGCTTTGAGTAGGTTTTACTTTTGACTTTTATTAACTGAGATACCCAAGAGCCATCCCAGCTCTAGGGTGTAGTGCAAGATGAGAAGTAGTAGATGCCTGGTGGGGGCAGTAAGTAGCCAATCATGTAAATATGAAAACACCCAGAATCCTTGCAGTCTCACGTGATCTGTTACTACTGCCATACATTTGGTGAACACTCTGGGGGTTGTGGAGAGACCAAGGGGCAGTGATCAGAGACTGGCTCCCAGCCGGAAGCAGAGAACTCCTGGAGCGTTTGTCCTTTTTTATATGGTAATACGCATCCTGGAGGTCTATCGAGCACATCCAATCATCGTTTTCCAGAAATGGAAGATAAAATGAACCGTGACCATCCAGAATTTGGTCTGTTTGACAAACTCTAAAATTGGCCTCCAATCCCCTGTCTTTTTTGGCATTAAAAAGAACCTTGAGTAAAATACGGGCACTATTTGGTCTTGTGGGACTGTTTGGATGACTTTTTTTCGAGCAGCTTTTGAATTTCTTGCGCTGCTGCGTCCCTCTGACTGGGTGGAACATCTGGGAATAGCCTTTGCGGCTTCGGGTAAAGATAGAAGGGAATGTGGTATCCTCTGCTAATTATCATTTGCACCGAGGAATCTGATGTTATTGTATGCCAGGCTAGATGGTGCAGACAGAATCGTCCCCTGACTGCTTCCAGAGGTAAGCAATCAGGCTTTTCTTAAGGAGCACTGGCAGGGTTTACCCAGAAAAGTAATCTCCGGAGCCCTGGTTAGGTGAACCCCTCTGCCACAGGTGGGGCATATTTGGGAGTTTCCCCCTCTGCCTGGGGGGGGAACTCTCAAAGGCCCTTTGGATTCCCTGAACCACATCTTTCCACTTCTCTGATTCCTGTTGTAGGATCGCTGGGGAGTGGAAAAATGTATGCCCACAGCAGACAAGGTCTTGTCGTCCTTTTCTCACCTGGCTAATGTGTCTAACTTTTGGACCAAATGGATAGGAAGCATCAAAAGTAGCACTGATGAAGCACATCTAAGCATGACAACTCAAGACAATGCCTGAACCCGCTGGCTTTATACAGGTTCATAGGTAGGTAACTAGGCTATCAGCCCAAGGGCCTAAGTAAGCCTAGCCAACAAGCTTTCCGGGCTTACACCACCCAAGAAAGATAATTTTCCTGTGCCCCTATTGAGCAGAGCCACAAAAGTGATCCACAGGGTGTATTTCTTATTTCCCATCCACTCAAGATTTTTCTTGAAGAGTGCTAATGAGGAACTCTGCTTGACATAGATGGGTAGCTTATTCCAGAGTATAGTAAGTCTCTGCGGTAGGAATCAATCCCTCTAGCATGTCCTGTTTATTGTGGTGACAATGTTTAGGTCCCTAGAGCATGTAGCTTGGAGGGAGTGGGATTTCTTTAGGTGTAGCATGTCCAACAGCTCTGGGTTTAACATAGCTTTATATGTTAGGCAGAGATGATCTCTGAGTAGGCAATATGCTACAGAGTAAAGCTGGAGCTTGAGACGGTCAGTGTAGCGCATCTGTTTGAGGCCAGTAATCCTCTCTGAGGTACTTCTGTGGCCTTTCCAGCTGCTGCAGGTGTCTTGTGAGATGCATTCCAAAAGGGGTACTGCACTCTAGAATGGGTCTAATGAGTGCTGAGTACAGGGTAACAATATCCTCTTTTTTCCTGGATGAGAACCCTTTTGTGATGAGGTGTGCCACATAGGATTTCCTGACTACTGTGGCAATGTGATTATCAAAGGAGAGACTACTGTCCACCTGGGTCCCAAGGTCATATCACACATTTGGCGTGAAGTAGACTGCCGTTTATGTGGTAGTTCACGTTTACAGAGTTTTTACCAAAGGGGATGACAATGCACTTTTGGCATTGAGCTTGAGGCCATGCCTCTGACACCAGGCATCTGTCTCAGTGAGGCCCTTCTGTAGGATGTCCACATCATTTGGGGACTCTACTATGGCTCCTAGTTTGGAGTCATCTGCGAACTCTGTTAGCCAGAGGCCTTCTGTGTTAGCCTGTACTTCAGAGAAGTAGATACCAAACAGGAGAGGTCCCATCACTGAACTCTGTGGTACTCAACTTATCACTGGTTTGAAGTCAGATTTGAAGTCTGCAACTTTTACAGTGTGGGTTCTGTCAGTGAGCCAGTTGGCAACCCATCTTGTGACGTAGGGATTTATACCTAGTTTAGTGAGTTTAGCTACAATTCCAGAATGGGGGATGGTGTCAAATGTCGTGGCGAGGTCAAGATAGGCTGTGTGAACCACCTTACCCTCGTCTACGGCTTTGATGTCTGCCTCAAAGTAGTCGATCAAGTTCAGAAGGCATGATCTGCTTTTCACAAACCAGAAATGGGTGGGGTCCAGAGTTTGGAGATTACCAATGTCTTTTGTTTATGAGTTCCATGTTGATACGTTCCATGGCCTTGCAGACCAGGCTGGTCAGGCTAATAGGGCGATATTTCCCAGGATCAGTGGTGGCTCCCCCTTTGTGGAGTGGGATAACTGTTGCTGTGCGCCATTCAGTGGGCACAAAGCCTGATGTGAGAATATGGTTGAACATGGTGCTTAAGTGGGGAGCCAGTTTGTTCCGAAGTTCTTGTAAAACGCAGCCTGGGATGTAGTCCGGTCCCATGGATGCTGTGTTTTTGGTTTTAGAGAGTACAACTTTTACCTGTACAGATGTGAATACAGGGAATCTGCATTCTTCCTGTATAGATATGGCCCTTTAGGGGGTGAGAGGGGGTAAAGTTAGCACTGAACCTATCTGCCAGGATGTTGGCAATATCAGTTGGTTATTTCATTTTTGTGTAGTAGTGCTGTAACTCAGAGCAGATCTGGGTATTGCCATTGAGATTCTTAACAGCTATAGAATGCTCTGTGGTTGCCCTTAGAATCAGTGGCGATTTTGTTTTCGTAGCTAGCTTTGGAGGATCTTCTAAGGGATCTCAGCTTCTTACTGAGGCTGATCAGGGAAGCTCCTCCACTCATGGGATTTTACTCTCTTTTGCAAGTTTCTTTCTTCTGTTGCAGAGTTTGTTTATGGCAGGGGACCACTAGATTAGCTTCCTTTATTGGAGGATAGCATCTTGGTTCTGTTTGGGATAGCACGATCCATGCACTCGTGTAAGTGCTTATAGAGTGCATTTGTGTAGGATTCAGCAGTCGCAACTGTATTGTCCATCTACATGGGTGTCATGCAGTTTGCCACTTCTGTCTAAAGAAGCATGAAGTTGGCTCTGGAGAAAATTTTTACCAAGGTTTCCTTAATAGTGGGTGGGGGTGGGATGCGGATATCTAGGGTGATTAGCTTATGGTAGGATCTGACCGACGAGGGGTTGACATCAGGTGTGGAACATCGGTCATTCATGTTGGTAAAAACTAGGTCTAGGATATTGTTGCCCCTGGTGTGGCTGTGGATAAGTTGATCCAAAGCATTGGAATTTATGAATTCCAGAAAACGTTGAGTGAAGGAGTTGGTACATGAGCAGCTTTCCCAGTTAATGTTGGGGTAGTTGAAATCGCCCATTATTAGGGTGTTTGGTTGAACCCTAACATTTTCCGGTATATCAAGAAAAGAGGAGTGGGAATCCTGGAGCATGGTGGGGGATCTATAGTAAGCTACGATTTGGACTGCAGTTTTGCCCAGAGTTACTTGCACTTGGATAACCTCGGATGCATTACGCTGAGCAACTAGACTGGAGGCGTGGATATCCTTAATGAATATGGACACATCTCCACCTTTGGTGTTCTGGTCCAGGTTAGATGGCTGAAAAGTGTGGTACGAGTTATAGCCTGGTAATGCAGGGGTGCTCTCTAGAGCCTTGAACCAGGTCTCAGTCACTGCACAGACAACGATGCTCTCCTTTTTAAAGAGTGCCTCGAGAGAGTGCATGTTGAGATTTAGACTTCTAGCACTGAGTAGCATTACCCTCAGTTTTTGCTTGCTTGTTCCCTGTTACAGTGGTGAATTTGTCATTTGACCTTTGCCTAAAAAAGGCACTATAGGGGCGGCAAGACCCTTAGCCAGTATCCAGAATCATAGGGGGGACAGGTGCAGGCCATCTCTGGCAAAGCATCGTGGTCCATCGACCATGTCGTGCCAGGCAGACAGATACTGGATCCCCTTAGAATGACACCAGAAGCTTAGCCAATTGTTGAAGTCAATCATTTTGTCCTTGTACTGCCGTATCATTCTGGGCGATGGCAGGATGCTACCCAAGGCTAGGGTCGTACCTGCCTGCGCTACAAGATCAGAGATCTCTTCCATGTCTCTCCATGTAGTCCAGGGAGGTATATCTCAGGTTGTTCACACCAACATGGACAATGATAGAGTCATATTTGTACTTGTTGTGGAGTGACCCGAGTGCATGGGTTATGTGGCGGATCCTGGCACATGACAGGCAGCTGACAGCAACCTTCTCCTTGTTTAGTCTGGTGACTGGGACATCAGTGTGCCTGACTATAGAGTCAATTATGACTAGTGTGTTGGGTACGTTGTTCTGCCTTATGGGCTGTGGTTCATTGGCACACTGAGTCTGTGGGCTGTGTGTCATTTGGGTTGTGTTGGGGGGGTGGAGGTTGTTTACGTTTCTGCTGTGAAGGTCTCTGTTGCTTGAGCAGATTATTATTGAGATCCTCTGCGAATGTTTTTGTGTTTCTGTGTGTGGATTTTGGTGGTGTAGGTTTAGTGGGACCATGTGATGAGTGTGGTGTGGTGCAAGTGCTTACCTTCTCCTCGTGACTGTCAAGTTCAGTCTTGGTTGGAGAGAGCTTTACCTCCAGTTTGGCTACATAAGTGGATCTCTCACAGGTTGTGGTGTCGGGTGGTGGGAGGAGAGAATTGTCTGTGTACATGAGGCAATTGCTACATTGCCCCAAGATGCCCAGATTCATCAGACACACAGGAGAGAACACTGGGAGCTGATCCTTGGACATGCCTGAATAAAAAAACTACTTTTCTCTAGACAAGTGAGGAAAGTGAGTACGAGAGATGTTTTTCTCTAAGCAAGTGAGGAAAGCTTCCTCTAGGTAAAGAGGAAGGCTGAGTGCTGTAGTAATTTGTAGCTTATTTAGTGCTAACAAGTTCTGAACAAGTGCTGAGCACGAATAAGCAAATTCAAGTGCTAAAACCAAGAATCTGTACCTGGATCTTGTGGTAGATAGGCTACCTAGTGCTTACCACTCCCACTGATAAGCTGGAAGGCTTCCCTCAAATGCAGAAAGGCTGGGGGGGGGGGGGGACTCAGAAACTTACACACAGTCCTGGATTTGGCAAATCTGTGCCTGGACTAGACTAGTTACAGGAAAGATGGGAAACAAGTGCAAATGCGGGCTTTTAAACCAGTAAGATGAAAGAGATGGAAAAACTGCCAAACGGCCAATAAACTACAATTTCTGGGCCAGAAACCACTTGTGTGTGTAGGCATGCGTGTGTGTGTGTGTGTGTGTGTGTGTATATATATATATATATATATATATATATATATATATATAAATATATATACACACACACACACACACACACACACACACACACACATGGGTTCCTTACGTTAGAACGAAAGCTCCGAAGATCAACACTGACATCACTGATGCCAGAACACCAATGGAGCAGTTAACCGACAACTTGGAATCCCGACAGCGAAAACAGAGACATAGGAAATGTGTGAGCGCGACTAGGTAAGTGTGCGATAGTGAGGGATTTAGGGTTACGGTGCGTGTAAGGTGTGTGCGCGATAGTGAGGGATTTAGGGTTAGGGTGCGTGTAAGGTAAGTGTGCGATAGTGAGGGACTTAGGGTTAGGGTGCGTGTGTAAAGTAGGTGTGCGATAGTGAGGGACTTAGGGTTAGGGTGCGGATAAGGTAAGTGTGCGATAGTGACGGACCTTAGGGTTAGGGTTTGGGTTAAGATTAGTGCATAGATAGTTGTGTGTAAGGTGTAGTGTAGGTTTTTAGGTTGTTGGTGTGCTTGTGTTGTGTGGAACAGCGAACATTTTGTTACAAGACCACTGCAGGAAAATAATTCAAAAATATATATTTTTTCACTTTTCCTTAAGTTTGGCTCTTTTCAAACCTGTATGTACCACAATGAAGTAGTAAATACTAATTTTATTCTGTTTGTACCCCTGACTGCCCTCCTGGGGGCAGACATCCTGATGAGAATTAGTTCTGTTCTAAAAGAAAATCTAGCCCATAATACACTGCAAGTCCACCGTATTTGAGATTTTAGTGCCCATAGCTGTACTGTTACAGTACTGTTCCATTCACTTATAATGGAAGAACTGAGATGAAAGGCTATTTTTCAGAGGCCTCAGTAAAAGTACAATTCACTGTCATGCAGTGCTTCTTGCAAATGTTTTTCATGCTGATGTGTTACACTTTCTGTGAAAAAAGCTTCCAGAAATAGTGCGTCTTTGCTGAGATATCAGCCTTTTTTAGACATTTAACTTTGATATGCCTCAGTTTCTTCTTCAATTACTCCTCCCATATACCAACCCCCTGCTAGCAAGAGTATCACATTTCTGCCCTGCAAGGTTGAGCTATTCAGTCAGCTTTGCATGACAATACACATCAAACAGATTTGCTTGCTGTCTGCCTGGTGTGCCAGTAAAAATGTTCCCCCATCTCTCTTACTCCTATCATCTTGAATAGCACTTTTACAGTAAATCATGATACAAAAATGATTTTTCTCAATCCTTCATATAAAGGAGTTTAAGTATTCCTTTATAAATGTCTGTAACATGCACTGATTACCATTCATCTTTTCCACTGACAGATTGGGCTGTTTGCAAAATAAAAAAAATAAATAAATAAATAAAATAAAAAACCACAACTATAAGAATATAGGCATTTGCCTTACATAGATTTTCAGTCCTTGGCATCGTTTTCCCTTATGCATACTACCGAGTTCTCCTTATATTTCTGTGTACTACTGCTACTGTCTGCTTATATTCGGGGTATTTTTTTTTTTTAAATTCAAACTAAATTATTTCCTTCATGCTATGCAGTGTCTTTTCCTAATGTTGTGAACAGTGTGCATACTGTTAGTCCTCAATGTCAACTGTTGTCCATTGCAAGCTGTCAGTACAAGTTTCTCCATTCACTGATATCCAGAATTTCACTACCGCCGACAATATGTTTCATACTACTGCCGTGTTTTATGTACCTGTATGTTGCATTTCTATAAGCATATGAATATACTTCTTACAGCAAGGATCAAACATAAAAAGCCATTTAGCTATGAACATCAATGAAACAAATGTGATGACAGCAATTATTAGAATTATACATAAACATCTACTCATATACATAAACATCTACTCATATGAATTATACATAAACATCTAATATGAATTGTACATAAACATCTACTCATATGTACCAGAGGGATTATCTATGGCTTCAGAAAAAACAAAAGTGTGCAAAGCTAAAAAGTTGGGTGTTTAACAGCTGCTCTGTAACATCAAAGTACAGGCAAGCCAGATACTGTACAAATTCTCCATGGCCTCAACACTGCTTAAAGACAAACAAAATAAGAGCTTCTAAGAGCAATCATGTCGATAAGCCACCTTTCATTTATACTTGCCTCAAGTGCATAATTTGTGAAGGCATATCAATAACAATGGCTTGCTTTTCAGTACATGAAGTGACCGGCTCAGCTGACAGGTATCATGCTGAGAGAGCACTCCATTATGGCGACATCACCACTCCTCGAAGTATCTATAATTCACTGTTCAGCAACATAAGATGGAGGTGTGATGCATATGCCCGTGAACCCTAAATCACAGGCAATGGCTTATCATTTGCACATGGAACCCTAGCAATAGTATCAGATGAGGCTAGAGAATGACCACAGAGTAAACCTGGTTTTAAAATGAAGACACAACTTAATATTCCACTGGTACCGGTGTCACAAAACTGTTCCATTTCAACATGGACTGCACACAAGTTAGTAGTGTTATAAATTATACATCCATATTTGTGCGGACATTACTCCAATGTACCATCATACTATAATTTACTTGTTTAAATACTAGAATACCCTGATGACTGCTTCTGCAAGTCGTATCAAAAAAGGCACGTCCACAAATGGGAAAACAGTAATTGTTGACACTGACTCTTCTTAACACCATATTGTGGCATTTACATGCAATTGTAAATTATCCTTCAGCACATTAAATGGAATACACTCCACTCCCTGCAGCAGATCGCACAGCATTATCTTTCTAGCTTCCTGGTACAGTTTAAAACACTATGTAATCCAACTGGTTGGTGAGAAATTCATGTTCCAGATATTCAATACACACATGCCTGACCTATCAGAACATATATGACAAAGTCAAGGCACTGCTGTGTTCAGGAATTATAAACACCTCTAATGCATATCTCACAACATATGAAGCACAACTGTGAAACCCAATCTTCATAGAACTGGACTCTTACAGAGCGCCAGGTAGCTAAGTGACACAATGTCCCTTACATACCCATCCTGACATCCACTCTCCATTGATTGTCAGGGTTCCGTGCCATCCATTCTGAAACCTCCACACTAGTCTATTGCTGAGATGGTTTGTGTAGTTTATGGCACTGGTAAAAAGGAGCAAAATAACCTTTGGAAAATATGGACAGAGAGCATCCAACTCAGAGAGCTTCCCAGTGTATCAAGTCAACCCACTCATTACATTTTTGATAAACGTTCCAGATCTGGAACAAAAACTGAATTTCCAGATGTGATTTTAAATGGCATTTTTATATCCTGTAGGACTCTCTGCAAATGATACCAGGCAAACCACCTAGCAGTATTAGCTAGTGCAAGCAGAATGCACTGACTCCAGGGGTTCCAGTAAATGCTTTCCTGTCACTCCTGCCAGGCTATATCACTGTGTCACATCACCCATGCTAAACATATATACTGGTGAACCATGCTGCCTTTCTCGTCTATTCACAAGACAGAGACTACACATAAGCTGGTAATGTCAGCTCTGGGCACCTCTTAGTCACTCCATTTAAGAGGGTTGGTCTCATCCATGCCATGCTACCTCATTCTCTTTGACACAGCCAATACTACAACACACAATGATAGAAAATGTACTGGTGAACCATGCAGCATTGCCAACCTCGCCACAAAACAGTGCTGCAACAACTGTGGGCCACCTAAGCTGCAGTTGATGTCAGTTCAGGCCACCCAACAGTTGTTGCAGCAAGCCCACTGCACTGACATCATGTCATCCCTAAACAGGATTGGTGCCAGTGCAGCTCAAGCTACAATGCTCAACGTTACATCAGTCACATTCACACACTCACAAGACATTCACAAAGGTAGACTTGCAAGCTAATATTAATTTCACACAACTCCCCCAACTCGTCTTAAAATAGTGATGTACAACTTGTGTGCAATCACTGTTCCGATGCCTCAAGCTCAGTGCAGCTACATTCAGTTGAAGCAAGTACAGTGCAATTTCCCCCTCTGTTTACCTAACTGGGCTGCCATTGCCCCAACTAGTCTTCATCAGTCTTGGTTTGTATCACAGAATGCTACAGATAAAGTACAGTTTTGTACATACCATAAATGTAGATGTCCGAGTGCTAATACAGCTGCAGTCATAACAGATGGGTTCTCCTGCCGTCAGGCGGGTCCTCGGTCGGCCGAATTCCAAAGTCTAGGTCTGGTGTTGGTTGTTGTCGCTTCTTCCCTGACGTCAGTGCGACAGGGGTATAAAGGAACCAGCCGACGCCATTTTCTTCAGTTTTTCTTGCCCCAGATGTCAGGTGCCCCCAAGAAGGAAGGCAATACATAAATTTGTGTAATAAAGCAATGCAATATAATCAAAATACAGTAGTTGCAAGCAAATACACCATAAATGAATACCCCAATCAGGTTGTATGAGGATGTGTTAGCCAATAGGCCTGTCCCAAGAGGGGAAGGAGGGAGGGAAACCTGGACTGCAGCTGTATTAGCACTCGAACATCTACATTTATGGTAGGTACAAAACTGTACTATGTTCATCGTGCATACAGCTGCAGTCATAACAGATGGGTAGAATCTCAAAGCTAAGAAAGGGGTGGTAGGCACTAGGTGGAACTAGGAGGAGCCAGGATGCCCTGCAAGACTGCAGTGGCAAAGCCTGCTCTAGTTTTGGAGTATAATGGTAGGTGGTAGTGCTTGGAGAAGGTATGCATAGAACTCCAAGTGGCTGCTTCCAAAATATCTTTGGTAGGAACTCCTCTGAGGAAAGCTGCAGAGGTAGCTGTGGCCCCTGTGGAGTGAGATCTGATGCCTATAAGTACAGTTTTGCCATGAAAAGAATAGCAAAAGCGTATGCAGTGGGCTATCCATTTTGAGATTGTCTGTTTGGAAATTGGCTTTCCTTGAGCTCCTACAGTATAGGACACAAAGAGCTGTCCTGATTTTCTGAAAGGCGTTGTTCTGTCCAAATAACAACGCAGTTGTCTGTAGATGTCCAAGGAATGTAGTAATCTCTCCCCTTTGTTTTGAGGATTAGGATAAAAGGTAGGTAAGTGTATGGCCTGATTCAAAGCTTCCCTGGATACCACTTTAGGCATAAAGGACGGGTTGGTTCGTAAGGAAACTCTGTCCTGATGGAAGATGATAAAATGCTGCACAGCCATGAGAGCTTGTAGTTCTGAAACTCTACGAGCTGAGGTAATAGCCAGAAGGAAAGCTGTTTTCCAGGACAAATATTGCAAATCTGATGAGGCAGCAGGCTCAAAGGGAGGCAAGGTCAGTTTTTCCAGAATGAAATTGAGATCCCAAGCCTGTATTGGTTGTTTCCTTGGGGGTCTTAGATTCTTAGCCCCTCTGAGGAACTGTCTTAAGAGAGGGTGAGAGAATAAGGGTGGATCAGTGTTGTATTCTGCAGAAACGGCTGAGGCGTGGATTTTGATGGAGGAGAATGAAAGTCCACTGCTTAGCAGCTCAGCTAGATACTGTAGTATTTGAGGTAAATTCAGTTTTCCAGGATCCTGGCCCTTTTTCTCATTCCAGACACAAAACCATTTCCATTTTGCGGAGTAAGCTTTTCTAGCTGACGGCCTTCTGGCCTCCAAAATGACATCCTGCACCTCCTTGGAGAGAAGGGTCTGTTGTGATGCTAAGCAATCTTCCATGCGGCTAGACTGAGTGTTTTTAGCTGGCTGTGAAGAGTTTTGAAGCTGTGCTGAGTCAGGAAGAAGAGGCATTAGAGGCAGGGTCCATGGTGGGGAATGCGTCAGGCTCCTCAGGAGTGGGTACCAGTGTTGTCTTGGCCAGTTTGGAGCAATGAGAATCATCTTTGGTCTGTCTGCTCTGGTTTTCAATAGAACTTTGGGCAGCAGAGGAAGAGGTGGGAAGGCATAAACTGTCATTGATGTCCAACTGAAAGAGAGAGCGTCCACTCTCCGGGCCTTTGGATGGAAAATCCTTGAGCAGAACTTTGTCAATTGGTGATTTTTGTGGGAGGCAAAGAGATCTATGTCTGGCCTTCCCCATGCTTGGATTATTTCTGTAAAAACTTTTGGATGCAACTTCCATTCGAGTGGATCTGTCATATTTCTGCTTAGGTTGTCTGCCAGCGTGTTTTCCTTGCCTGGCAAGTACTGTGCTTGTAGTTCGATTTGTAAGTCCATGGCCATGTTCCAAAGTGACATGGCCAGTCTGCATAGGGGGTATGAATGTGTTCCTCCTTGTTTATGTACCACATAACTGTGGTGTTGCCCGTTCTTATCAATAGTTGACCTGGTTGCAGAAGGTCTTTGAAAGCTATAATAGCATTTATTACTGCTAGCATTTCCTTTTGATTGATGTGAAGGTGCTTTTCTTTTTGGGACCATTTGCCCTGAATGCACCGATCTGTCATGTGCGCCCCCCAGGCGTAGTCCGAGGTGTCTGTTGTGATGACTTGATTTGCTTGAGGCTTGCTGAATGGAAGACCTGTGTTTGTTTGGCATGCTTGAGCCCACCACAGAAATTCCTTTTGTAGACATGGAATTAGTGGTATTATTGTTTCCAAACTGTGGCTGTGTTGAGACCATAGGTTTTTCAGGTACCACTGAAGTTTCCTCATATGCAGCTTTGCACATGGGATTAGTAAGATGCAAGATGCCATGAATCCCAGAGCCTGCAGGATTTTCCTTGCAGTCAGCCTGGTACAATTTGCTAGTGCTCTGAAGTATTGAGTTAGTTAACCCTGCTTCTCTGGCGTGAGGTAGGCCATCTGGGTGTTTGTGTCCAAGTTGGCACCCAGGAAAATTATCTTCCAAGAGGGTATTAGCCTCGATTTCTTTTTGTTGACTGTGTTTCCCAGAGAGTTCAACAACATTATTACATAAGCCAGATGTTTAAGAAGAATGTGCTTGCTGTCCGCTTGGATCAGGCAGTCGTCCAAATAGGGGTATATTTGTATCCCTTGAAGTCTGCAGTAGGCAATTACTGATGCCAGGCATTTCATGAATACTCTGGGCGCAGTAGATAAGCCAAAGGGCAATGCAGAAAATTGATAATGGGTTGAACCTGCAAGAAATCTGAGGTATCTTCTGCAATTTTGTCTGACTGGGACACGCAGGTATGCCTCCTTGAAGTCAAATGTTACCAGCCAAGACTCCTTGCCCAGTATGGGAAGAAGCTGCTGTAGAGTGAGCATCTTGAATTTTGGTACGAGTAGAAATGTGTTTAGGATGGACAGGTCCAAAATAGGTCTCCAATCTTTTCCCTTCCTTGGTACCAGGAATAGTCTGGAATAAAAACCTTGACCTTGTTCGCGCGTAGGTACCTCTTGAATAGCTTTCATGTCTATGAGATCTGTAATTTGCCTTTGTGCCTCTGCCCTTTGATTGTGTGGCAGGTTTGGCATGCCTCTCATTTTTGGAAGGGTGTGAAAATGGAATCTGTAGCCTCTGTTTATAATGTCCAGGATCCATTTGTCTTTTGTGACAATATGCCAATTTTTTGAAAATAATGTCAGCTTTCCTCCTAAGGGCGCTGCCATTTGAGTCTTGCTTGGCATGCAAAGGGGAAAGTCATTGGGCTTGCTTTCTGAATGACTGCGAGTTATCCTCACCACCTCTTTGTGTAGGAGCTTGCCATTGTCTGCCTCTAAACGATCCTTGGGATTGTCCTCTGCCCCTCGGGCGCCTGTATCTACCTCTTTGGGGTCTGTCCGTGGCTGGAAAGGACCAATTTTTGGAAGGCCAATTTCTACTGAAACGTGGGGGTTGTACCTGTAGAAAATCTTTCACAGTTTGCATTGATTTAGCCTTTTCCTCCATTTTCCTTAATACCTCCTCAGCATTAGCACCAAATAATACATCCTTTTGTAGAGGGGCATCTAGTAATTTAGCTTTGACATGATCAGTCAAGGTTTGTTCCTTGAGCCATATGACTGATCCTGTAACAGCAGCTCTACATGAGGCCTCTAGAGCATCAAAACCACATTGTAAGGTATGCTTACCCACTTGTTCTGCACTATGCATCAAATCCTGTAACTCCTTTAAGTCTGGTTGTTCAGGTTGTGACATTTTACTTTTCAATTGTGATAACAAAAACTGTTGGTATTTTAGCATATGGAACTGACAGTTTAAGGCCCTCATGGTTAAGGTAGCCGAGGTATATACCTTTTTCCCCCACCTTTCTAAGGATCTGGAATCTCTCTCGGAAGGTAATGGATTTTTAGCAGTGGAGGCCTTAATTCCCTTGGGGCCCTGTGAGACGGTTTCTGGGTCAGCAGCATGGCTTTTGTATAGAAATTGGTGTGAGTCAGGAACCCTGTAGTACCTGTCAGGCTTGACTGGGGCTGGAGGCAGAGAATCCGGGTTAAGGCAGGCCTCCGAGTAAACATCATCTAGGATGTCCAAGACAGGAGGTATAGCCAGAGGCCTGTGCTGAGGTAGCAAGAGAAATTCCCTAAGCCTTTTCTTGGAATCTGAATAATCTTTGCCTTCCCAGTGGAAGTGTTCCCTTAAGGTATGCAAAGTTTCCCCAAATGAGTAATCCTCTGTGGGGGGATGCAGAAGGAATGGACTCCTCCGCATCAGAGTCTTCAAAAGGGGAGTAAGAATGTTCCTGATCATCAGAGTGCTCTGAAATAATGGAGCCCTGATCAGAGGAGGGGGATTCTTCCTCCACTCTGGGTCTTTTGTCCGGTGGGGGTTGAGAACCCCTGATAAGAGTAATTAAATCCTCAGCCATTTTAAACATCTGTTTTTTAGGCATGGGGCCTGGAGATGGGCCCTGTGTAGCTTGTCTCTTAGAATGCATGGCTGCTTTAGACTTAGTGAAAGCCTTGATGGAAAAAGAAGAGGAAGGTCTGAAGACACCTTGAGTGGAGGTAGACCTGTCCACATTTTGAGGTTCAACGCCAAGAGTGGCTTCGGTATCTGTAGTCGGGGTGTGGGCCGAGGAGCCTGCGACCTCGGGCACAGGAGACGCCACCAATGAAGTGCCGTCGGTAGTCCAGGGCTGCGTAGGTGCCTCGCTGAGAACCGGACCACGTGTAGTCTGCTTTGGCGTGGTGTCGGTAGAGGCCGCGGACCTCGTGTCGGTCCTTATCTTTGCGTTTTTTAGACAGAACTGGAGTTGGCGTATCCGACGACATAATATAGTTAAATGTTTTTCCAAAATAATGCTGGGCGAACTTCGCCCGACGCTTAATGGTGCGTTTGTTGAATGTAGCACAAAAAGCGACAGACCGAGATGTCGTGGTCTGGGCCTAAACAAGGTATACAGAGGGAATGGAAATCCTTATGCGGTATTTGCTTCCCACATGAAATACAATTATTAACTTTGTCTGACATGGGTCTGAGGCAAGAAAGGTTTCCCCAACGGGGTACTTAGCTTTCAAGACGACTTCGGTTTCAAAATTTTTGTAATTTCAGGAGCTGGCCGACCAGCACTTGCGAACTGCTTCTGCTTCGGGCACCGCGCGGCAAGAAAGACTGAAGAAAATGGCGTCGGGTGGTTCCTTTATACCCCTGTCGCACTGATGTCAGGGAAGAAGCGACGACAACCGACGCCGGACCTAGACATTGGAATTCGGCCGACCGAGGACCCGCCTGATGGCAGGAAAACCCATCTGTTATGACTGCAGCTGTATGCACGATGAACATCTTCAACTCACTACTCATCCACAAAAAAATAAGGAGGCGTTATGCATATTCATGTGAACTGTAAGTGAGAACTGATTAGCACATTCACAGGAATCAAAATAGCATCAGATGAGACATGAGAAGTACCACAGATGAAAACATATTTTTAAACTAAAAAAACATTTATATTCAAGTCATACTTGGTTCACAATACATTATTTTCCACTGACCTAGATCACAGCCATGTTGGCCACAAGGACATGTGACGTTGTTCTAAGATCCAGAAGTGATCTCAAGGTACACTACTTTTTTAGGATTTATTTTTTTTAACGATGGATAAAGAAAATTAGTCATATAAGCACTCCCAAAGAGAAGTGTTGCAGGACAGTATGGAACACAGGGGTTATATCCCTGGATATGGAATACGGTACTTTACAAGACTAATCTCTTACCACTACGTCACTGTCAAGTAAGTTGTCTGAATCAATCAGTTGCCAAAAAGGCAGAAACAGAAAATCGGACTCTTACAGTAGTGTAACACAGTCCCAGGGAGGGAAGTTACACAATGACCCTTACATACACATCCTGACATCGACTCTCCATTGATTGTCAGGGGTTCCATGCCATCCGTTCTGCAACCTCCCCACTACTCTGTCTTTGTGTCTCCTTACCAACTTCATTCTGAGATGGTGTGTTGGGTTTGATGCCATGGGAAAAAGGAAAACAATAACAGTAGGAAAATGTGGACAGACAGGGAACCTATCAGAGTTGCATCCTGTCTATCGACTGACCTCTCTCATCACATTTTCCATAGACTTTCCAGCACCGGCACTAAAATTCCATTTCCAAAAGTGAGTTTAAAATGCCATTTTTACATCCTCTAGGAGTCTCTGAAAATTAAGACTGTCAAACTAGCTCTGAACAGTAGATGATGCATGTGGAATCCACTGACTCCACTGGTTACAATAACTGGTTTGCTCTCAGCCCTGCCAGGCTATACCACTCGCATTCACAATACCCTTGTGAAACTTGTATGCTGTTGTACCATGCTCATTTGTCCATGTCTTCGCAAGACACTGATTTACAGATGATGCGGCGAGGTCAGCTCTGGACACCCGACAGTCACTTCTTTTAAGAGGGTTGGGCTCATCCATGCCATGCTAAGTGAATCTCTTTGAGCCAACCCATGCTAAACATACACAATGACACACAATCTACTAGTTAATCATGTGGGACTGCCCACCTCTCCACATGACAGTGCCACAGCAGCAATGGGCCACCTAACCTGCAGTCAATGTCATTTTCGGGCACTTAGGTGTTACAGCAAGCACACTGCCCTGACATCATGTCATCCCTAAACACGGTCGGTGCCAGTGCAGCTCAGCTACATTGTTTAACGTTACACTGTGCAATGCACACACACACACAGACACACAAACACACTTCCAGTTCAGCATACTGCTTTGTCAATTTTTCAACAAGGGAGCAATTAAACAACTGCACTCGACTGCAACTGATTTTATCTCTGGACAATTACCATTTGTCACAGTGAGTACAATACAGTACACTGACACCAGCCTCATCTTACACAAGCTAAGTGTAAAGTGTTGATACGATTCATTTATCTCCACTAGACAATATATACTACTTACACACACACATTTTATTTTTTTCACGATGGGTAAAGAGAACTAGTCATATAAACACTCCCAATGAGAAGTGTTTAAGGACAGTAGGGAACATAGGGGTTATATCCGTGGATGTGGAATACGGTACTTTACAAGACTAATCTCTTAACACTGAGTCACTCTCAAGCAAGTTGTGTGAAACAATCGGTTGCCAAAAACCCCTTGATTGCAAAACCTGCTTCAACCCTACTCTAGCAACAGGTCTCTCCGTTCGAGTACTAAATTCCTTCTTAAAGTAATGACAGTCAATAATGCACCAGGGGGATCACTCTACTCCAGCTACTTGTCCAAAATATAGACCTCACTACCTGCCCACATATCCTCCATTTCTTCCTTAACACAGTTTAAAAAGTCAGTAAAACTGACTTAAATACTATTTGGCTATATTCCAGTTCTAACCCAGGATACTCCCCACCTGCCCAATACTCAGATAGCTACCTTCCTTCATTTTGTTTTTCTGATGTTAATATTCCATGTGTTATTGTATTTGTGACTTCTTTATTCAACTGTATGTACATAAACGTTTAAATATGTATCACCCAGAATATGATGTATTTTCAGTTACCAGCATAATTATAATTATTTCATGTATATTTTTTAAATCTATTGTGCACCGTTAGCCAATTACCTATGGAGGTTTGCTCCCCGAGCTTCCAATGAAAAAGGACATGTTTGCAGTGGACTTTCCCAGTTAACAAATGTAAAATAAAATAAATAAATAAATAAATATTCAAAATAGGAGAAGCCACCTCATGCAGTTGACTCATCATGAGTGATGGACCCCAGGGATAATTTTCGCAGTGGTTGGAATATACTTTTCTGAAATGCAGGCCAAAACCAGTGGGCTATGGCTCACCAAGTTTGCAGATATCAGGAAGCTGCGCACTGTCAACAACGCCCCTAGTGATGTCGACATCTTCCTAGATGGTCCTTCCTCAAACAAATAACTGGTGCTAGAAACATGATCTCAAACTGAATGCCCAAAAATGCATCATTGTACCCACACATTTGCACACTGATTTCAAGGTGATAAGTACACAGTCAGTCATGAGGAACTTGGTCACCAGCTTGACAGCAAACTGACTTTTTGACCACCATATTACCTCCATTGTACGGACAGCTTTCCACATGGCCCTCCTTATTAGGAAGAGTATCTCATGCAGGAACAAGGTCGTCATAATGTCCCTGTAATCTTCCTTTATAAGACCCATTATTGAGTACAACGCCCCTTTCGGCATGTACCTCACAAAGCACATGCAGCAGTTGGGGAGACCACAGCGGTTACTGACCAGGAAAATTCAGGGTCTGAAACACCTAACATATACAGATAGGCTAAAAGCCCTGTCCCTCTACTTAGTCTCATACAGACTCCTCAGAGGTGACCTCTGTCTGGCATACCAAGCAATCTGACCAGCCTGACTTGATGGTACTGCTGCATATCTGCAAGTCAAGCTCCACTTGGGTAAATCATGTGTGTGATCTCAACCTGGTCTTTGACATCAATAGGACTTGTTTGCCTGACAGATTTGTGTGCCACAGACTCCCCCTTCTGTGGAATAGGCTCCCTCTTCATGTAAAGCAGAGTGCCTCACTGACCCCCCTTTTTTTTTAAGCACAACCGAGATAACTGAGATAATGTGATGGGGAACAGAAAATACACCCTGGGATTCCACCTGTGTCTCTGCTGACCAGGGCCATCGGGTGCTGACTTGTCAGAACATGTGATAAATTCTTGCCTATGGGCCAATAGGCTAGTAACTTCCTATGATCCTAAATATAAAGAACTGTTAATTTGTAATAAAAATACAGCAATCAAGACCTTCCACTTACAACAGGTTGTAATACTTCTGCATATCCTAGCGGAGCTATTATTAAACACATGTTCTCAGGTGAGGAAAAACATATTGGTTATGCTTCTAGAATGCTCTTTCCCAGCTGACAGGAAGTAGTAACAAATTACAGAGACTCTTGCTATGATTTCTGTAATAAAGACATTTTTTTCATAACCCGCTGAATATAAATTTAATGTTAGTGATGGATTATAATCCATAGTTAATACTGTTTGCTTTTCACAAGTTTTTGCCCACAGCGGCTGCAGCACATATGCAGAGATGGGAAGTTATCTTATGTTACATGATTAGAAGATGAGTGTTGAAATCACACATTAATGTGGATGACCTGTCAGGGATTCCTTTACCAGAAATTACTGATGAACTAACTGAAGGATTGTATAGGGAAGTCCATAACTACTCTTACAGATAAGCCTTTTCAAGGCAATGTAGCAAGAGCTAAAATGATATCTGGAGTGACAAGGACATGTTCAGAATACTACATTCTCTGATCAAAGGATGGCTTCATATGGCAGATGCCACTTGAAATGTGCTTGTACAAGAGAGAAGATATGAAATCAATTCCATGGAGAATGAGAAAAACAGTGCTAGAGGATTTTTATTTTTAGACTCTCTAGTGTTGTGAAAATTAAGTCTTGGCACAAAAAGTTTATCTGGTGGCCAAAGTTACATAACAGTGGTGTAATTAGAAGGCATCTGAGGGTTACTGTTATGACACTAAACCTAGTTTGCTCAGAAAACCAACTCATGCACATACCTTCCCTACTGTCTTGGTTCAGATGTAAGGCTAGACTTGAATGTGAGTTGATATGTCTAATAATCATACATCTGAACTGTACAGTATTTTACTGAATGTCCAATTTTTTTGCCCTATATTTTTGGTCATTTTTTGATATAATTGCAGTTTTCCGGCCAATTAGTGGCAAATCATTAAGGACACAGATTTTCTGGCAAATTAAGTTAGAAAATAAATGACAGATATTTGAGTATCAGACTTCATACCCTTCATAAAATTTATGCCAATGTAAAATCTGTTTTTCTATTATCTTTATAAGCTTATAAAAGCAATACCTAAAGTCACTATTTCTGTGGCTTTGTCCCACTTTTATTAATGACTTTGTCCAGAATTCATGCTGTAAGAGGTTGAAAGGCATGCTGTTAATGACACTAAGTCTGCTCCAAACACATACCAAAATATTCAGCAGCTGTACATTCAGTCTTGTGTCCAGTATCTAACTGCCTCTTTGGATACTGTATGTCCTGCTAATCATGAAACAGAACATTACCAGCATACCAGGATAGTGACAGAAGGTGGCCTGTGTCAATATTGGTGCTAGTTCCTATTAGTGGTCTCTGTCCTACCCAGTACACACGCCTTCCTCCATGTGACCTTGCCATCTATGAACCATCTCAACTGACTCTATAATTGCTGCTGATAGTATGATCCATGGCCCACTGCCATCAATGTGGAACAGTATTTCTTTAAATCAACCTCATATTATTCCCTTGCAGTGTCATACATCACTTTTGCCTCTCTGTCTTTACTCTCCAGCTACATTCCACTGTTTTGACTCCTGCTAATACAATACATGTATAAAATATTCCCATGTCCCATCTGTCTGTTTATGCACAGTAATCTGGGTTTTTTTTCTACCACTTCCCCTATTCATTGGTAACTCTTCAAAATACATAAATTGACCAAGTCTTTTCATAATATGGCTGACACATGTAAATACAGTACTTCAGATATGCCCTTACCACCTGTCCAGGGAGAGAATAGTTCAGTATCTGTATAGGCATCCATACCTCAACATAAAGATAAGCATCTCAGCATTCTGTCGGAGCTGCCTATTACCGTTTCACACTGGTCTGCATGCATTAGCCTCTGTTCGTAATGCACAGTGCCTGTTAAAACTATACTGCATGACTTAAATGTATGTTAAGTACACCACCAGTGCCTTTTCACACAGTACTGTGTACTTTAGCCTAGAGTTGTAAAGCTAAGCTTATAATTTGATATTACTATCTATGCAGTGAATTGGAATAGATGACAAGCTTATGGATTATGACATATTAAAAATATGTCTTATTTGTATACACAATTCAATATATAGAGATGGGGAAACCTAAAGTAAGCAGCGATTCAGGTTACTAACTTCCAAAATCAAAGACAAAATTAAGACAGAGTTTCATAACTGTAGCACTGGAGTCAAATTTTAATTGTAAAAGATCCTGCAGTAACTGATATAGTGCTCCTAGAAAAGTCTGCATGTTGGCACTCCTCCTTCACATTTCCAGCAGTTCACCAAACATAACTAAGCTCTTATTCACTGCTCTCTGTACAAATAAGTGCAGAAAGACATACAGATAACAAGGCAAATGTGCAGACATACAGAGCAAGAAAAATCAACAGGACATACATATGCCCTAAATCAGTCCAGAAAATGACAAAAGTCCAATAAAATTTAGCAGGAATACACACTGCAACACAACGTGCTTAGCAACCACCTGAGCTCCAAGTCAACCCATCAACATTCAGAAAAAATTAACAAGGTCATGGAGTACCAAGGTACAAGCCTCAGTTTTCACCCTTACAAAAATGCATACTATTTTTCCATGTAGTCTTGATCACAGCACTTCTGCGGTTTCCATACAGAACCCCAACCTAACAGTGTCTGCTTTCAGATTCGAATGCATTTCTGCAAAATAACTACAAAGCTCAAGCAGGGAAACAAAATAATGACACTAACCTACTAACTACCTACCAACATCTATGACTTATAGCAGCTGCAGGATCAATGGATGTGTAATGACCCTTATGCACAATAACCACAAAGTAGCATAAATCAGAAATACTCACTGTCAATTTCCCTGTTTAACAGTGTTGACTTGGCTCCGTGCAACAAATTTCAACTAGACGATATTGGGAAAAGTACAGATGAAGGGCATGTCATGCACTTTGAAAAACTACACAAATGTATTATTTGCCTTATAAGGACACATAACTTGTTCATATAATAAAGTACTGTAACCATGATGAAGAGGGCATTCCGGCTACAAGTGTGTATTTGACACTTGCAACTGCAACTGCTACAGCTACTACTAATCTCGAAAATAGTTGCCCGCACACTTTAAACTTTGGGAAACCTCCTTATATGTAATATAGAAAAAAAAAAAAAATCAATAAACGATTGAAAGATTTGGCAGCGGCACATTTTCACTCATGCATCATTGGTTAAAACAGAAAGGAATGGTTAGAAAATATATACAATATTGCCACGATCGTAAACAGACTTCATACCTATCAACCCCTTAGTGCTAAAAAGCAAGACAAAGACAGGCCAAATGAGGGTCCAAAGAACCAAAAATAGGAATTTTTTTTTAACTGTTGCTAACATAGAAAGTTCATAGGTTCATAGTTAGGTACTAGGCTATCTGCTCAAAGGCATTTATAAGCCTAGCCAGAATGTACTGGCTTTCACCGCCTGCTTAGATTAGTTCCGTGCCTCTGTCCAGTACAGTCACTGAAGTGATCTCTGAGGTAAACTTTCCGTTTCCCATCCAATCGGCAAGATTTCTCTTGAAGAGTCTTAGCAAGGAGCTCTGTCTAATGTAGATTGGAATCTTGTTCCAAAGCATGGGGAGTCTCTGGGACAGGAATCTATTTATTGTTGTGGTGAGGTTTAGATCTCTAGAGCGTGTGGGTCGAGGGGATAAAGTTTTCTTTAGGTGGAGCATGTCCATCAATTCATGTATATATATATATATATATATATATATATATATATATATATATATATATATATATATATGGAAAGGACGGACCGATCGACAAGCGAAAACCCGACACGGAAATAACCGACACTACAAACCACGGGCATTTCACAGGTAAAGGGGTTTAAATTAAGCTAATCAAGCCTACCATGTTCAGGTAAGGTGGCAGTGTTATGCATGTGTTAAATTTAAACCCCTTACCTGAACATGGTAGGCTTGATTAGCGAATTTTAAACCCCTTACCTGTGAAATGTCCGTGGTTTGTAGTGTCGGTTATTTCCGTGTCGGTGTTTTCGCGTCGGTGAAGTCGGTCTTTTCCTTGTCGATCTTCCGTCCTAGAACCATATATATATATTATATACACACACATGCACGTATGCATATATATATATATATATATATATATATATATATATATATATATATATATACACACACACACACATACATATACACACAAACATGCATGTATGTATACAATATATATATATATATATACATATATATATATATATATATACATATATATACATACATATATACACAGACACACACACACACAGACAGAGGACAGACAGACAACAGACAGACACACACACACACACACACACACACACACACACACACACACACACACACACACACACACACACACACACACACGCATACGCACACATATATTCTTGTTATCTCTCATAAAGCAGTCTATTGGAGGTTTGAGGGGCCATCCGCCCATAATACCAGCAGGCAGCACAAAGTAAATACTGACCATGAGAGAAGGCAAACTTTTAGTTATGTACTCACCATAACTTCAGATGTTTGGGATCCATCTCGCCTACATTCTGTACTGATGGGCTCGGAGCCGATCCCTCGGCTCCGACTCGGCACGCTAATGCTATAGAGCGAGGCCTCTTATTGGCTGAGCTATCTTTATCCCAGGATGCACCACCACTAATTCCCCAGATCTTGTTTGTCCACATTCATGCACACATGCACAACTTGATTATATAACATTGTTAGATGTTTCAAGATGAAACAACAGGATTCGGACCTTCTGATATCCTCTGATCTCCAAGGAAGGGGGAAGGAGGGTGGGTTATTGGGAATGTAGGCGAGATGGATCCCAAACATCTGAAGTTATGGTGAGTACATAACTAAAAGATGTTATGTGATCCTATCTCGCCTACATTCTGTACTGATGGGACAGCGTCCCTAGCACCTAAATCCCGGGTGGCTCATCGGAAAACACTCCTGAGCACTGTGGAACCAAATGAAGCTCGTCCTCTAGATGCCACATCTAATTTGTAGTGGGAAATGAAGGTGTGCGGGGAAGACCATGTAGCCGCAGCACAAATGTCACTAATAGCAAGCTTAGAATGAAATGCTATCGAAGTAGCCATAGCCCTTGTAGAATGAGCCTTGACAGAGGTGGTAAGCTCTTTGTTAGAATAAAAATAAGCTTGAGTAATACAGTCCCTGATCCATTTGGCAATAGTGACCTTTGTGACAGCTTTGCCCAATTTGTTATCTGCAAAGGATACAAACAACTGATCTGTTTTCCTTGTTTGTTTGGTCCTGTCTAAACAGAAACGTAACTGTCTGTGGACATCTAGTGTGTGGAATATGAACTCCGCTTTGTTAGAGTATTTTGGGAAAAAAACTGGAATCTCTAACGATTGTTGTAAGCAGAAACTAGAACAAACTTTACGGACAAAGGAAGGATTTGGCCTGAGGGATACTCTGTCTTTGTGAAAAACCAAGTACGGGGGGTTTACAGACAAAGCTTGAAGCTCTGAAACTCTTCTGGCAGAAGTAATCGCCACCAGAAAGGCCGTCTTCCATGATAGGAACTTTATATCACATGTAGCTGCCGGTTCAAAGGGGTAAGAAGTCAAGGCGTGTAACACTATATCGAGATCCCATGGAGGTGCAGGATGAGAAATCGGAGGTCTTAATAGAGCAGCACCTTTCAAGAAGGTTTTACACAATCTGTTGCTCATTAAAGGTGGGTCTATGGATTCATGAAAATTAGAGATTGCTGCCAATTGTACCTTGATGGTAGAAACTGAAGAGCCTTGATTAAAAAGAGAAGTCAAAAATTTTAGTACCTCTGCTATGGGAATAGAAATGGGGTCTAGGCCCCGGAGTTGAGCCCAAATAGCAAATCTTTTCCATTTGCTAGAATACAATTTCTTTGTAGCGGACTTATGGGCCGAAGATAATATGTGTACAACATCTGGATCCAATGTATGACTCCTGACTATCGTCGGAAGAGGAGCAGCCAAGCCGTCAATTTTAAGGTGTGTAGGGACTGGTGGAGTAGTCCAGACTGGTGAACAAGTAGGTCTGGGATTTGATTCAGGAACCATGGACCTTCCAGAGCATGTCTCCGAAGATAGGGGAACCACACTTGACGAGGCCAGTAAGGAGCAATTAAGATCATTTTGCTCCCCAAGAGAGATGCCTTTTGAATCACCCCGGGAAGGAGAGGAACTGGAGGGAAGGCATAAAGCAAGCCGGTGGGCCAAGGATGGACTAATGCGTCCATAGGGCTCTTCCCCGGAGCCGGGGTTAGGGAGAAGAATTCTTTGCACTTTGCATTCAGAGGAGTCGCGAAGAGATCGCAACACGGAACTCCCCATTTGCTGAAAATCTGGCTTGCCACTGTAATATTCAGTGACCATTCGTGAGGAGAGAGGATGGTTCTGCTCAATCTGTCGGCTATCACATTGGACTTGCCCGGTATGTGAGTAGCCACTAGGAAGCGTTTGGTCGAGACAGCCCATTCCCAAACTCTCATGGCTTCTCTGCAAAGAGGATAGGATCTGGTCCCTCCCTGTTTGTTCAGGTACCAGACAACTGACATGTTGTCTGAGTGAACAGCAATTACGCCCTGAGGGAGATAATCGTGAAGGGCTTGAAGGGACAGAAGCACTGCCCTCATCTCTAAGACGTTGATATGAAGCAAAGTCTCTTCCGAGTGCCATTTGCCTTGGACTGACCTGCCCAGGGAATGCCCCCCCCCACCCCGTCTGGGAGGCGTCCGTGGTCAAAATGGCCACCGGAGGAGGTAGAACAAAGGGTCGTCCCTGATCCAAGTTGGAGGGCACTAGCCACCAGCGAAGGTCCCGTTTGCAAGATTCCGTGATCCATATGAGGTGACTGAGGGGGAGTTCCTGAAAGGACCACTGAGCTGAAAGAAGCCACTGAAGAATTCTCATGTGCAACCTTGCCAGGGGAACTAGGAGAACCGTGGCGGACATGGATCCTAATAGCTGCAGGACCATTCTGGCTGGGGCTTTGGATCTGGGAAGTAAGGCTCGAACTTGAGCCTGTATGGTTTGTATCCTGTCTGTAGGTAGATAGACCCGCATTCGGTTTGAGTCTCTCTCTACCCCTATGAATCTTATGCGTTGAGATGGCAGCAACACAGACTTTGGCCAATTGAAGGTGATTCCAAGGGAATTGCCCAGTGATATAGTGGCTTGTAGGCTCTGCGATAGTAGACGCTTGGAGGTGGCAGTTAGGAGCCAGTCGTCTAGATACGGAAACACCTGGAATCCTAGACTTCTCAGGTGAGCAGTCACGACCGCCAAACATTTGGTGAACACCCTGGGGGCTGTGGTGAGACCAAAGGGCAGCGCACGGAACTGAAAATGACTGCCTCCTAGGCTGAAGCGCAGATGTCTCCTGGACGCTTGATGTACCATGATGTGGTAATAAGCGTCCTTGAGATCTATGGAGCACATCCAAACACCTTTCTCCAGCAATGGGAGAATGGTTTGTAGGGTGACCATTCGGAACTTGGACTTTCTGACTGAGCGGTTTAGGATGCTGAGGTCCAAGACGGGCCTCAAGTCCCCGGTCTTTTTTGGTACCAAAAAGAATCTTGAGTAAGTCCCTAATCCGATCTGGTCTGCGGGGACCGGTTGGATGACTCCTTTTTGCAGCAGCTTTGAAACTTCTGAGGCTGCGATATCCCATTGACTGGGTGGCGGGTCCGGGATTTTTTTGGGCTGAGGGGGGGGGGGGGATGAGAGAATGGGATGGAGTAACCTCCAGCTATAATCCGAAGCACCCATCGGTCCTGAGTGATACCTTCCCAGGCCTTTAGGTGCTTCGAGAAACGACCCACGACTGGCTCCGGAGCTGCACAGCCGGGCAATCCCTCAGGGACTATGGAAGGCTGAAGAGCCACGAAAGGACTCGCGGTCTCCAGTGTTGCGAGGGCCTCTGCTGCCTCTGGGACGGCATCTTCCGGAAGAATTTCCCCCTCCTCTGCCTCTGGAAGGGGAATCCTCCTGCTGAGAGGGGTAAGGCTTCTGAGATCTACGGAACCACATTTTCCCTCCTCTTTTAGCCTTGGGATAAGGCCGAAAGGGAGTGGAAAATCGTGCCCCTACGGCAGTCAGTCTTACCCTCCTGTTCACAGCGGGTTAGTGTGTCCTTTACCTTGGGTCCAAACAGTGAGGACCCATCAAAGGGGGCGTCGGCAAAGAAAGACTTAAAGGCCTCCGCGAAATGACACAGGTGGAGCCAGGCTTGTCTCCGTAGAGCAATGCCTGTACCCGCCGCTCTACTCGCCCCTTCGGCCGCATAAGAAATGAGCCTCATGGACGAGTTTGAAATGGACGACATTGTAGCCAGCTGAGAGCTAACCGTCTGGGCCAGCTCCTCAGGCAGGTTACCCAAGAGGGTATCGGATAGCTCCTTAATCAGATCCCTCTGAAATCTGGTAAAGTGTGTAGGTAAGTTCAAGGACCTCAGTGTAAAGGCCGCTGAACTGAGGGTGCGCTTTCCGTACCGATCCATGCTCCTAGACTCCTTATTAGGAGGATGGACGGACGTCGAAGCCTCTGCTACATCTTGCTGGGTAGCAGATGCCACCACCAAAGCATCTACAGCCACACCTTTAGTTAGAAACTCTTTTTCAGGGGGCGCTGAGAGGAATTTATTCGGACGAGCAGGCACCGGTTCCACAGAGTCTGGGTGTTCCCACGCCCTTCGACAGATCAAATCCAAGAGCTCATCGAAGGGCGGAGACACCCAGGAGGCGGAGGGCTGAGCCCCGAAGGCCTTCAGGAACACCGACTCATCAGCAGAGGGAGGTTTGGACTGCCAGCCGCCTCGTTGTTTTAGGGCTTCAAGGATGTCTGCAAAGGAGACATCATCCGAGGACGACTTAGGGGACCCCTCTGCATCATCGAGATCAGTGTCAGAGACTCATCAGGGGAGTCAACGTGCTTCCTCTTGCACGATCTTTTCCTGGGGGGTTCTTCCGAAGAGGCTTCAGAAGGACCTCCAGGAGGGGGAGAAACCCCAGTGGGGGTAACCTGAGGCCCGGGGGCTCTGCTGTCTAAGGACAGGGGGACTGCCAACGACCCAGTTTCCGTATGCAGGGAAGGAGCTGGGGAAACCGTGGAGGTAGCCAAGGAAGATTTGGCTAATGCACTCCTCATAGCCCTGAAGGCGGGACCACCAGAATCCTGGGAGGGTCCCACCTCCGTGGCCACAACAGTGGACGGCACTCCCGCCGCCGACGCACCAAGAGGGAGACTTGGGACCGAAAGCATCAATCCCAAAGCCTCCCCCCCAGGGCCGAAGGAAGAAGTCCGTGTACTGAACTCCGACCCAAGAGCCGGAATTGGAGCAAGGGTCGGGCCCGACCCTAACACCTCCACAGGTTCCACCAGCACCGGCTCCAACGATGCCGAAGCTGTTGGAGGAGGAACCACAGTAGGGGAGTGGATCATCGGCTCCGAAGTCGAATGGGCTGGAGCCGAAACTAGCTTTTGGAACACCGGAGACTGGAAGAGTCGAAGGAGCACCCTGTCGATGTCCGAATCAGACATCTTGGATGATCTAGAGGATACCGATCGGGCCCGAACCGATTTCTCCATCGGCTCCGAAGGGCTCGGGGACCGGCTCCGAATGGACTCAACAACTATCGGCTCCGAGGAAGATCTAAAGGAAATTTCCCTCGGTGCCGATAAGGACTTCGGCTCCGAGGGGGAAGAGTCTGAGCCGGTAACCCTTATCGGCTCCAATATCAGTGGAGCCGATGAAGGTGACCCGCCTCTCGATGCTCCAGACCTCGGCTCCGAAACCAGAGGGGTCGAGGCTGGAGGCATCGAGGCAGACCGTTCCGCCCTCGGCTCCGAAGTCCATGGAGCCGATGGAGAAGTCTGCTTAGATTTTTTTGCGGTCGGTTCCGACTGACTGGTCGGAGCCGACGCTTTCTTCTTTTTAGAAGGAGACGGAGAGGAAGATAAAGCCTCCTCAAAGGAAGGCTTGATTAATCCCTTGAGGATTAATTTGTTCTTCCTCTCCTGGAGGACTCTTGATGAGAACGCGTGGCACACACTACACGATTCTTGTAGGTGCTTGGCACCTAAGCAATAGACGCACGAGGAGTGGTCGTCCGTTATGGACATTTTAAAACCACACCTCGTGCACTTCTTAAACCCGGAGGGTTTGTGTTCTTTAGACATAACAGCTTTAGGTAAAGAACCTGTCTAAGAGAAAACACCAAACTTAGCCAAAAGTAAAGTTTTAAAATATAACAAAAAAAAATTTTTTTTTTTTTTTTTTTTTTTAAAACACTATGCAGTTAAACACACAGAAAAAGAGAGTCAAGACCCTCTAACTTAAACGGGTACTTGACCCAGGAAAGAGACACTAGAAGTAAAGCAACAGGGGAAGGCCCCTCTAACTAAAACGGGAAACCTTCCCCGACTAAAAAAATCACGAATTTCTCAACAGAAATTAACCAATCACACTGATATAACAACAATAGCTGTTAAAACAGCTTTTGGGTTCAAAGTAAAGAAATTTCTGACAGGAAAAAGCCTAAATAAATAGTACTTAGCCCAGCCAAGTTGAGACCACGTCTAAGCTTGTTAGCGGCAAACGAGATCTGGGGAATTAGTGGTGGTGCATCCTGGGATAAAGATAGCTCAGCCAATAAGAGGCCTCGCTCTATAGCATTAGCGTGCCGAGTCGCAGCCGAGGGATCGGCTCCGAGCCCATCAGTACAGAATGTAGGCGAGATAGGATCACATAACATCATATGATTAAGTACTCATTGGATGCCTTCCTAGGAGCTTGACTTGCTGTTGTTTACACTGGGACTTTGGAGAGGAGAACATTATAGTCACAAGTATCAATTTATTCATACTTTGATGACTTCTTCACACAGCTCTGTTCTATATACACAAGAAAGAGAAAATAGGCTCTCACACAAGGCAAAAAAAAAACTTACCTAGTTAACATCGTCACAGGTTCTGAACCTTGTCATAGATTATCTCTGTCCTAGTCACATGCACCAGGAAGGTTACTATGTTGGGAACAGAATAACGGCTTCCATTTTTTAAAGTAAACATTATGCTTTTTAGTTGTATGTTAGGTAGAGAATGACATACACGTGCTTTTTAGTTGTATGTTAGGTAGAGAATGACATACACATACAAGGAAGTACAGGTAGTAGGGGGTGTCGGTGGGCAACGACGTGCTGGCAAGTTGGTGCATTTGTGACCAAAGACCAAGAAGATGTGGTATAGCAGACAGAAGGAAGAAATACAAGCACCATTCTTTGCAATTTTTTTTGTATGCTTCCAAGTCCCTAGTCAATTTTTTCCAAGCCTTTTCCAAACATTTCACTTCTACTCTATGATTCATCCAAGGGGAGAGGCCCCAGGCAGAGCAGGACGATGCTTAGTCTCTGCTCTTAGGAAGGACAGTGTGGGAGGAGCTGCTGTAACCAAAGACCATTCTTACCAGGGGAGACAGAGTCCCTAACAGCTCCTTCATCCAATCTGTGAATGCAGTTATCAGGAGTGTAATACACAAGTTTCCTGTTGACAGTCTATATTATAGTCTTACATCCGCATGGCCTTTATTAACTCAGTGATTTATTGTTTTAGAAGTGATTTTTATCATCTTTCCTACCACTGAGGTTCCCCATCCCTAAAAATAGTCTCCATGTCCTCCTGGGGAAGCCAATGCATGCTCAGGTCAGCTGAGAGAGGGGTGTCCTTCCAGTAGGCTTTCTGCCTGGTGCACCTCACATGACAGGTACTCACTGGAATCCTCACTAGGAACTCAAACCACTTCAGCTGGCTCACCTCAATCCTAACGAGTAGTGTCTCTACTCAAAAGATCCTCCCAGAAGGCCGAGCTCCTCACTCAGGCATGAGCAGTGGACTGAGCCCACCTATGAAGACACCTCATCTCTGCCATTTGTACCAGTAAACTCATCCTTTCAGTCACTACCGAAAGCTCACAGCCACAGATAGGGACTGACATAAAAACACAGATTTGATCCAGGACTCCACTCCTTTATCACCATCAAAATATGGTACTATCCCCTTTGTAATGATGTAGTTCCACCAATCCAGAGGACAACTTTTTATTTTGTATCACTGCTCAAGAATAAGACCCCAAGATACTTAAACTACTCCATCTCAAGTAGTAGCACCCTCACAAATGCAGACAGCAATCTTCTCCTTCAAAAGACAGGGCCATTACCTCTTATTTAGAAGTACTGACTCAAAGGTTCATAGGTAGGTACTAGGCTATCGACCCTGGGGCCTATACAAGCCCAGCCAAAAATGTACCCTGGCTTTTGCTAGCCAAGAAAATGATTTTCCTATGAAAGGGCATTCACCAGAGATCACAGTTACTGGAATCCAGATCTGGAAATGCAGGCACCAAACTGCATGCAATTGAAGCTCTGAAACTCCATATTGTTTGTACCACCTCCCACAAGATATTCCAGTGTACTTGGCCATATTGTCTTCAACAGGTCCACAAAACATATGCAACTAGGACTAAGCTGCTGCTATAATCTCTCCACTACAACAGCAAAGAGCTGATCCACTTTTCTACCACCAGGATGGAATCCACAATGCTCCTTGAAAATCAGGAACTCAGCTATCAGACAAAATGCCCTTTCCAACATTCTCATGTACACTTTTCCCATGAAGGCTAAGGAGTAGTCTACAACTGAAACAAACCCTCCTGGCTCCATTCATGAATACAGTGACCACCGCACCAGTTTTGCAACTCTAAGGCAAGTTTCAAGACTTGCACACAATGAAAAGGTCTACTTACCATAGGCTCATAGGAGATTACTAGACTATGGACCCGGAGGTCATTTCAATCCTAGCAATTTCATCCCAATGTAATACCATAAGAATGCTAGTGAATACCCAAGATTACATTTAATAATGACTGCCCATGACCATGAAATTCCCATACCCATGACACACCCATAACACTGCCTTCAGCATTCCTCACAGATATTTTTATTTCTGCAGCCCTGATACAACAGAGCTGTGGTTAAGCAGGCAGGTTTAATTATCTGCCTCTTCCACTCTCCACCTTCTGTGAATTATATTCCACACTCTTCCAAACTTATTTATTTTCTACCACTCCTCCCATGCAGTGTTTAGAAAACTGCAGTCACAGCAGGGTCAACACCTCCACCATTAAGGCACTGTGGCATAATCAAGTTTACTTAAAATCTACCACATTCTTCTTTTATAATAATATAACAGTCTGCTTTTATAAACAGTAAATAATACAACACAGACTACTTGTTAAGCAGCTTGTTATAACAAACACGCTAAAGTTTCCTTTGCCCATCTGTGCCAAAAACCAAATACTTGGTTCTCAGATAAGTACATACAACTCAGCTAAATACAAAACATAGAAAATTAGCAATTTAAACGTGATTTGTATATCATCAATACCACTACATTGTATCAACACAAATGTTACTCAACTCACATACAGTATCCCATTTGGTAAAACTGTACTGCACTCAACAAAAACTGCATACTAAGTCCAAAACATTTATCCAGATTAATGCATCAAGTAGCTGGACACTAAACACGCAAGTTTTGCAAAACAACCAGCTAAGAAACACAGGAATAAATAATACATCCAAAATGCATCATTACATAGGTCCTGCATACCGGAGTCCACGACTAATACAAAATGTGAATGTTGCAAGTTGGAAGTGAGCCGATAAAACATGCAGACCCAAATCAACAAGCCACCAAAACAATTACAGTACAACTAACAAATGCTTTCTTCTGACATCCAATCTAATACAACATTATGAACAAGCACACGATACAGTATATATGACCTTACAGTTATTACCCACAGGCCTTGATTAACATTTTAAGGAATAAAGTCAAACAGAATCGCACAAAAACATTACACTCTAGTCAGTACTAGTAAACAACAACGAAATCATAAATGCAACAGTTGCTTTAATAAATCCAAGTACCACTTCATGACTGGCACTTGAAATATCCCAAAAGGTGTAACTTCAACAAGTTTAAGCAGAGGAATCGTACTAAGCTATCTTTTTAATATCATTAACATCTTTTATCACACACTCCACAGCTTAGAAATTTGCTAGCCAAAAACGTTTTCTGTAAGCATTGAATTCTCTGAACAAGTTAAAGTCCCCACCTCCAATGTATGCCATTAATAAGTGATTTCAATCTTCAGAACTTTAGAGTCATTTGTCAGAAAAAAATAATTTTTATAAGGAATAGACAAATATGGAGATTCAGCCCATCGCATGTAGAGTCAACAGCCGAAGACAACAGAAATGCAAGCCACTGGTAGCAGTGGCTAACAGGAAAAAGATGCAGTCAAGGCAAAAATGTAGTTTTCATAATATGCCTGAGGCTAGAAGTCTATCATTTAGTTTCAGATTTTATATCCGTTAAAAAACTCATGCAACCGCAAATGAAAAAAAAAAAAAAAAACTACGCTACCCAAATTTCAAAGTCTGTCCAGACAGAACTCTTAACAGCATTAGGGCAAGGACTAGTATAGCAGTTATGACTACGATCGATGCATGTAACTGCAAGTAAAGCAGTTAACAAAGGAAGGCAATTTTTTCCATAAACTGAAACTAAACTTAACTACAGATAACTCAAACCACTGTATGCAGCAGAAAAATGAAGCTTACCGATTTCGGAGAAAAAAAATATATCACACTGTTGAACACTGGTTCACAGATACAAAAGTAATCCTTCAAGAAAAGAAGTACGTCTGGCAACTACACTTAGAGAATAGTTCCCAGAGCAGTTCAATAGAGCATTTTTATTGGATGCTGAAGGGACTCTGCTAGCACATACAATGCATATTTAATTAATGGAGGCGTTTCATGGGCGAAAAGAATGAAAAGGGTGGTGTGTGGGTGGTCCTTTGCCAGCAACAGAGGAAAGAGTGGAAAATAGTAAAGGGCGTTATTAGTAAGTCATTCCAGCGCCCTTGTAGTTTCAACAGCTCTACGAGATTGTAGTAAGCTTAAAGATGGCTCACTGTACCGGAGCTGTAACAACGGGAGTGAAAGAGGCATTCAAAGTAGGGATTTAATGCAGCAAGCTTACTTTTTTCAGTGGTACCATCAAAAGATAGGGAAGATAAGCATTTTAGAACTGAGGAAACAAGCAAAGAAGCACATAGTTGTCCTTTAACTGTCATTATTGTGGTTTGTCAGGCATGTGAACTTGCATGTTGTTGCGGTTTCGTTCTTGTGGTGTCGGTGTTGTGGACTGTCGGACTAATCTAGTAGACACACACACACACATATATATATATATATATATATATATATATATATATATATATAGATGTAGAGAGAGAGAGGAAAGTTGCGTAAGAACTTACCATAAGCATTGATGTCCTTCTCTTCCATGTTGCAGTATTATACCAATGGGTTTACCCTTCTTCCGATCAGCTACCGGCCAAGTCTCCAAAGCTTTTTCAGTCCCTCTTTATGCGTCGGCCATCTGTCAGAGGCAGGTATGCGAGCTATAAAGGTGACGTCTGCATGCACCAGTCCTCAGAACCAACTAAAGCCCCAGACGGAGCCAGTTCTGAGGGACATAGCCTGTCCCTGAGTCAGGTAGAGCAAGTGCAAAGTTAAGGGGGATGGTGGGAGGGAAGGAATACTGCAACATGGAAGAGAAGGACATCTATGGTTATGATAAGTTTTAACACAACTTTCCTATGTCGTTCTATTCCAATGTTGCAGTATTCTACTAATGGATGAGTACCAAAGCTCACCTAAAGATTGTGGATTGGCCTGGTAGAGGACTCCAGGAACCCATGTAAAAATAGCCCTGGCAAATCCTGCCCTGGCTCTGGAGAGGTCAGCTTGTATTGCCTGTTGAAAGTGTGCACTGAGGACCAGATGGCTACCTCCATAATGGAGTTAGTGTACAGACCTTTGAAAAAGGCCCCAAAAGAGCCCAACGCTCTTGTGGAGTGGGCCCTGACGGTGCATGAAAGAGTCTTCCCATGGTGGGTGTAATAAAAGGAGATACCCTTTGCTATCCAGGTAGAAAAAGTCTGTTTTCCCACTGCTTTCCACAGAGCTCTGGGATGAAAGGAGACAAACAGTTGGTCTGATATGCGGCAAGGCTTATTTTTTTGCAAACAAAATCTGAGTTGTCTGTGCAACACTCTCACTATCTCTCTGCAGGTTAGGGAAAAAGCTATGCAGGTGGATAGCCTGATTTAAGGAAAGGTCGGTGACCACCCTGGGGGTGAAGGACTGGTTTATTCTCAGGGTGACCCTGCCCAAATGGAAAACCAGGAAAGGCAAAGTGGCCATGAGGGCTTGAAGCTCTGAGACCCTCCTGGCTGATGTCAAAGCTACTAACAGGACTGTTTTCCACATACAAAACATTAAGGCGGCCTTGTCAGATGGTTCAAAAGGTGGCAACGTGAGCTTTTCTAGTATATAATTAAGATCCCAGGGAGGAGATGGTTTCCTGGGAGGTCTTAGGTGCAGAACCCCCTTCAGGAAGAGTTTGGCTGGCAATTTGGATGCCAGTGGAGGTTCCATAGGCAGGCAGAGATGGCAGACAGGTGTGCTTTAAAAGAGGAGCAAGACAAACCTGTCTTCAGGAGTTCACACAGGTAGAACAGAATAAGAGGCACGTCGCTGTCCAGCGGATCCATCTGTCTTTTGTGACGCCAGAAGTAAAACTTTTTTCACTTGGAAATACAAGACTTTCTTGTGTTTGGTTTCCTGGCCTCCTGCAGGATTGAAAGCATGTCCTCATTGTACAGGTGTCTGAAGGGAATCAGAATCTTATCCACCAGAGGGAGAGGTGCAGAGACGCCACTGTGGGTGTGTCTGTGTCCTCTTGTGCTGTGCGAGTAGATCCATTGAGAGGGGTAACTTGTGGTGATTGCCCTTGGACAGATGAAGAAATAGAGGGGAACCAGTGCTGCCCTGGCGAACAGGGAGTCACCAGTAAGATTTTTGGTGACTCCTGCTGAACTTTCAGTAGGACCCTAGGTATCAGAGGGAAGGGGGGAAAGCATTCTGTAAAATACAGTTGTGTACACTTAACATAAATGTAGATGTTCGAGTGTATTCACTGTTGCAGTCATTACATTTTGGTTATCTGCTTGCAGGTAGCCCTCAGCCAGCTTGATTATCAAAGTCTTGGGTCCTGCATCGGTTGCTGTCTCTTCTTCCATGACATCAGGTAGTCAGGGGTATGAAGCATGCAGCCAACGCCATTACATCAGTTTTTCTTGCCCCAGATGTCAGGTGCCTCCATAATGGGAAGAAATTATATACAAGGTTACCCCTCCAACAAAAAGCAAATACACCAGAAAGCTTAAATACAGTAAACAAGAAGAGCGGTACAGTCAATAGAAGTCAGGGGCTGTAGTGAGGGTAACCAGGACTGCAACAGTGAATACACTTGAACATCTACATTTATGGTAAGTGTACACAACTGTACTATGTTCTTCGTGTTTCACTGTTGCAGTCATTACATTTGGGTAGATTCCCAAAGCTAAGGAAGGGAGGAGGCAATTAGAGAGCATTAGGACCAGCTATAAGGCCCTGCAAGACTGCAGTGGCAAAACCAGCTCTGGATTTAAAAAAAATTGGCAAGTGGTAATGAAAGGCTATTGAAGTAGATGCAGCCCTGATGGAGTGGGATCTTATGACCTGTGGGGTAGGTGTTCCAAGGTGCTTATAGCAGAAATGAATGCAATGGCCTATCCACTTAGAAATGGTTTGCTTTGAAATGGCCTTCCTCTCTGCCCCTGCAGCAAAGGCAACTAGCAGCTGTTCAGTTTTCATGAGAGGCTTAGTCCTGTCCAAATAAAATGTAAGTTGTCTGTGCACATCCAAAGAGTGCAACATTCATTCTCCTTTGTTCTGTGGATTAAAAAAGAAGGTTGGCAAATAAATGGACTGATTAAGGGCCACACTGGATACCACCTTGGCCATAAAGGAATGATTGGTCCTGAGGGACACCCTGTCTGCAAGAAAGATGATGAAGGGCTCAATTGCCATAAGGGCCTGTAATTCAGACACTATTCTTGTTGAAGTGATGGCTAGAAGGAAGGCAGTTTTCCCTGTTGTGTCCACTCCCAAGTTTGGCTCCAGGAACTGTATCTTTTCCACTTTTCAGCATAGGATTTTCTAGTACTAGGCCTCCTTGCCTGCAGAATGACATCCAGCACTTGCTTGCTGAGGGATGGTATTGGAGAGCTCAGGTAACTAGCCAGGCTGCAAGGTTCAGGGTTTGAAGCTGGGGGTGCGGAATCTGGCCCTCTTGTTGGGACAGCAGGGAAGGGGTCTGAGGCAGGTGCCATGGTTCCAGCAGTGACATACTGCACAAGAAGGGGGGATCAGTGTTGGCTTGGCCAGTCTGGTGCAATGAGTATTGCCCTTGGTTTGTCCTGTTTGATATTTAGTAGAACTTTCGAGAGGAGAGGCAGAGGGGGAAAGGCATAAACTGAGAAGCTTTCCCAGGTTAAGGACAGGGCATCCACTTTCCAAGCTTGTTGCAGAATTTGTCCAATTGGTAGTTCTGAGGGGAGGCAAACCGGTCTATCTCTGGGCTCCCCGATTTGTTTCTCAAAATGTTGAATGCCTTTGGTTACAGTTTCCACTCGTGTGGGTCCATGAGATTTCTGCTTAGGTCATCTGCCAGTGAATTTAGCTTGCCTGGCAGGAACTGAGCTTGTAGGTGCACATGGTAGCTCAAGGCTACGTTCCACAGAGCCATGGTTAATCTGCAGAGAGGATATGAGTGGGATCCTCCCTGCTTGTTTATGTACCACACAAGTGGTGTTGTCTGTCTTTACCAATAATTGTCCTGGAAGAATGTGGTCCTTGAAGGCTGTCAGAGAATTCTGTACAGCTAACATTTCTTTTTGAATGATATGCAGGTGCATTTGACTCTGGTTCCATTTGCCCTGAATGCACTGCCATGCCAAGTGAGCCCCCCATGCATAGTCTGATGCGTCTGTTAGGGTTTGGCCAGCAGGGAGTAGAGTGAATGGCAGTCCCTTGTTGTGGTAGCAGTCCTCTGCCCACCAAAGGAACTCGTCTTTATACAAGGAATGATAGGAATCACCGATTCCAGGTCCTGAGAATGTTGACACCATAGGCTTTTTAGATACCAATGTTGTTTCCTCATATGCAGTCTTGCATATGGAATTAGAAGAATGAAAGAGGCCATGAACCCCAGGGCTTGCAGTATTTACCTTGCAGATAGCTGGGTCATTGTGGCCAGTAGTTTGAAGTAGGCTGTCAAACTTGTTTCTCTGGTGTGAGGTAGGCCATCTGGGAAGTTGTATTCAAGCTTGCTCCCAGGAATACAATTTGTTGGCAGGGTTTTCTATTCGTTTAAGGTGTACCGCAGTGAGGTTAGAAGTTTATTTACAAATGCCAGATTTAATAGTATGCCCTGGTTTTCTGCCTGAATTAGACTATTATCCAGGTATGGGTATATCTGAATATTTCTTTGCCTGCAGAATGCAATGATTGGAGCTAGACACTTTGTGAATACCCTGGGGGCAGTAGATAAGCCAAAGGGCAGTGCAGAGAACTTTTAGTTATATACTTACCATAACTTTAGATGTATGGGATCCATCTCGCCTACATTCTGTACTGATGGGTTCGGAGCCGATCCTCGGCTCCGACTCGGCACGCTATACTATAGAACGAAGTCTCTTATTGGCTGAGCTATCCCACATCCCAGGATGCACCACCACTGCTTCCCCAGATCTTGTTTGTCCGCACACATGCACACACACACAGACTGTTGATATAATATTGCCAGGTGTTTCAAGATGAAACAGCTGAACTCAAACCGTCCGGTCTCTTCTGATCTCCAAGGCAGGGGGAAGGAGGGTGGGTTATTAGGCGAGATGGATCCCATACATCTAAAGTTATGGTAAGTACATAACTAAAAGATGTAATGTGATCCTATCTCGCCTACATTCTGTACTGATGGGACAGCGTCCCTAGCACCTGATTCCTGGGTGGCTCACTGGAAAACACTCCTGAGAACTGTGGAACCGAAGGAAGCTCGCCCCCGAGATGCCACGTCCAATTTGTAATGAGAAATGAAGGTGTGAGGAGAAGACCACGTAGCCGCAGCACAAATGTCACTAATGGCAAGCTTGGAATGAAAAACTGCCGAAGTAGCCATAGCCCTGGTAGAATGAGCTTTCACTGTTGCTCTAAGCTCTTTATTAGAAATGAAGTAAGTATGACTGATACAGTCTCTGATTCACTTGGCAATAGTGACTTTCGTGACGGCTTTGCCCAATTTATTGTCCGAAAAGGACACAAACAACTGATCTGTTTTCCGTGTTTGGTGCGTCCTATCCAAATACAAGCGTAATTGTCTGTGAACATCCAAGGTGTGAAAGATGTATTCCGCTCTGTTTGAGTACTTTGGGAAGAAAACTGGAAGTTCCAATGATTGTTGCAGACAAAAACTAGAACAAACCTTAGGAACAAAGGATGGGTTCGGTCTGAGGGATACTCTATCCTTGTGAAAAACCAGGTATGGTGGTTTGACACATAGGGCTTGAAGTTCCGAAACTCTCCTTGCTGATGTAATTGCAACTAATAAAGCAGTCTTCCAAGAAAGAAATTTTAAGTCACAAGTTGCTGCCGGTTCAAAGGGAGAAGAGGTTAAAGCACCTAACACCACATTAAGATCCCACGGTGGAGCGGGATGAGATATCGGGGGCCGTAGCAGCCCAGCACCTTTCATGAAGGCTTTACACAACTTGTTGCTCATCAAAGGTGGTTCTATGCTCTCATGAAAATTGGAAATAGCTGCTAATTGAACCTTGATGGTAGAGACCGAAGAACCTTGATTGAACAGAGAAGCTAAAAACTTCAGAACCTCTGACACCGGGACTGTTTATGGGGTCTAATCCCCGGAGTTGCGCCCAAATAGCAAATCTCTTCCATTTGCTGCTATACATTTTCTTAGTAGAAGTCTTGTGGGCGAGGACAAGATATGTATGACTTCCGGGTCCAAAGCATGGTTCCTGACTATGGTCGGAAGAGGAGGAGCCAAGCTGTTAAC